>NW_024059578.1:0-33904 GCF_016432855.1 Salvelinus namaycush | reverse complement strand
AACAATATTTAAAAGTATACAAATGTTTATTAACTTAACATTTGATGAAGAGCAGCATATTTTCAAATAGATAAATCAATTACATTCATAAATAGGCATACATGAATAAATAACCTTGATAAATAAATAAATACATGTATAATATTTCTGTTTGAAGTTGCACATTACATGATTGTAGAATAGTAGGCTTTTAAAATCAAACACAACTGTAAAAAAGTTCTGCAAGTTCAAATTCATGTTCTGTTGGACCACAGAAGGCTATCAGAGTTGTGTTCCAGAATGAACTGTAGGGTGAACAGGAGCTCTTTTCGAACCACTTCCCAGGCGCAGAACTGAAATTCTGTGAAAATACAAATAATCTGTTAGGGCAATGGAGGGTAATATTGTATGTAGAGATATTATCAAAAAAATATGTCTATTTGTGTTTAACCTATAGTCTACCTTTTCTTTTAGGACTGTTGCAATGTTCCCAAAGTACGTATTCAGTCCTTCTGCCCTGATGAGATAATCACTTGTATCCACACTACCCATCATCTGCCAGAAAGAAAAAGGCAGGCGATGAATAATAATAAAAATACCACAATACCACAAATAAACAGTTAAGCTATCTGTGTTGGCATAGTAACTCACACATTTGCTCTCTTCAATCTGGCGGTATACAATATTCTGAAAATTCTCCAACTTCCGTTGGTCCCACTTAGTAGGAAGGTCGTCAGCTCCAAACAATGTGTCGATGTTCTTCAATGTCTCATAAATAGCCTTAGCACCACTGCTGCTCAACTGAAACGGACAACAACAATAATTTCAAATAACATAAATGGCAGTTTAAAGTTATCTACTTTCTAATCCTAACGGTTGCAAATACTCTGTCATGCTGTAAAGAACATTTGGATATGCTAGCTTGCTATTACCTGTGGCGCGCCGGAGGTTGCAAATGCGGTGGCTGGGAATGCCATGAAGACATTCTCCTGCAGACACTCCAGAGGAAAATGTCCCCCCTGAAAGAAAGAGAAAACACAGCATTCACGTTGAGCTATTCAGTTAAACATAGTTGGATAATACTTCTCAAGACAAAAGCAATATAAAAAATGTACCATGTCTCTCAGTAGGTTGTGGGTTATTCGCACCAGCTGTCCTTGTAGCTGGCAAGGCATGGGCATGGAGCAAACTTGCGCAAGGCAAAGGAAGGCGCTCATCCAAGTGATAGTCTGAAGTGCCATTCTTATTGTAGTTAGATGATCTGCAGCAGATGATAATTGATAGTTGAATATAATCCTGGAAACAATTCATTATTTGTATCCTGAAGCAATTATCAAATGATAGCATATTGTTGACTCACCTGTTGCCAGTATATTGCAAATTTTCTCCAGTGTGAATGTGGTTTGTGTTCTGATCCCATATCTGCGGATTAATTTAAATAGCGAGGATTGAAAGGATGTACAGAAAGTGAAAGGGTGTCTCGCTAAATTAAGTGTTAAAATGAATGAATTTGGGAAAGTTTTGCCGAGTGAACCGCAAGACCGGATTTCTCTTTCCTTGTGCTCCACTTCCCTCTCATCGTGTTTCGAGTGTTCCTTGAGTGTTCCTTCATGGGAGGCACGTTATCCTAAGTTGGTTGAAAAGAAGTTACTCATAGCTGCCCTTGTGAACCTCAAACGTTTCTAAGAAGACAGGGAAAAGAAAAACTATCCTCTTAACTTTACAATGATCTCTTCATGTCTTCATTGAACTAGGCTAGTCAGTTAAGAACACATTCTTATATTTATGACGTTCTAGGAACAGCGGGTTAATACTTATTCAGTGGGCAGAAACGACACATTTTTTACCTTGTCAGCTCGAGGATTCGATCTTGAAACTTTTGGTTACTTGTCCAACGCGCTAACCACTAGGCTACCTACCGCCCCATTCATCAACACCAATATTAAACTAACTTTTATGGACTAAGGGTAGGCCTACTACAATGTTTGTTTTTTAATCACAAAACTGCTATTTGCTTGTTTGTTTGTCTCTCTCTCTCTCTCTCTGTGGGTGTGTGTGTGTCTGTGAGAGAGAGGGAGTGAGAGATGATGATTTAATATGATCTCGTTCTGTTTGGATCTTCTGTCTTTAACCCCATTCATGTCTCTACATTTGAATTAAACTCTTGATAATACTGTTGATTAAATAGAAATTAACCAGCATTTTATGACGTCCGTATCTGAATAATGAGGCTAACTTATCATTTGCTATTTATTACTTTCGAGAGACTAGCAGGGATATTCCTATAAATAAACCAATGTGCCAATGTGTTGTGATAACGTTATCGTAGGCTTTTAGAAAAATACCTAAATCCTAATTCCTATAATACTACTATTCATCGTCTTGGATATGCTTAGCTAAGGGGACATTTCTGCGATTGCTACATCCCATTTTGACTTTTAAATTAATGATACACAGGCTACCTATTGACTCTTGAAGAATATATCACTTTTAAATGCCTCATGAGCTTCGTTCACCTGTCTTACTTCAACAGAACCCAAATGTACTTTTTTATGACATTGTTTGAAACTACATCTAAACACCTGTATGGCTTCAAAATGTACTTCAAATTATTTTGATCTCTTGGAGGTCTTACTTGACTAAGTAGCTCTCTGACTGATAACTTTTCTCGAACACTATCACTCAGCTATTTACTAAATATTGGTTGAGTGACCACTATGCTGTTGTTTTGAACTGTATATTGCCTTTAACAAATGATGCATGAAAAACTGAATGGATGAATGCATGGATGACTGAATATGTAAATGAATACAAACAATATGATAATAGATGCATGTTTTTCTCTTTTAATTTTATTATATATAAATAAGGAATAAATAAATACATAGCCTCTATTCCATCCAGGAATTCCAAGCCTCTTGAAAGGACTGGCATGATGTCTCATAGGCCTACGTAAGGATTTGAGCTCATTATTCATTGATAGATATTAGGAGGATCCCTGATGCAACTTTAAAAGGTCTATATACATGTATATGACTAAGCTAAATCAATTAATTTTATTTTCATTTTTACCCACCACCACTCCACCTCATTCAGGGGTCTAAACTATTATCTATTAAAAGCTATGTTTTATTTCCATTACTTTTCTTATTTCTCCTTCAATCATAGTAAGACATTCGGGTGTTTAATACATTGGACAGACTTTATAAATAAACATCCCACAATGTCAAGTGGGAGATAAAAGTTCCTGGTCCACTGCTACCCAGATCTCCCCACCTCCTTCAGTCCACTGCCCCAGTGTGATTACCACACAAAAAACAAACAGAAAAACTAAAAGAACAGCAACCCTCACAAAGTACAAAAAACATATTCAAATAAATTACACAAAGAAAAGAAAACAAGAATACCTAAACATAAAGTAGAATTACCATGAGACTGATCGGCAACAAGTTTAATGTGAATCCCTCTGACGGTTGGATAAGACTGCTCAATATTGTAAATCACTCTCATTGGTTTAGACAGAACGACATTTTGAAAATGTGTACAAAATACATTTACATTTTTTTCACAGGTTTTTTAAGTAGACAGACAATACAGTTCAGTTCGACACAGGTACAAAAGGGAAATACAACATATAAACTATTTGAATGCCAATTTGAGACCGTAACTCCTGTCTAAGTAAAGAGTTTAATACAAAAATGATAATCACTGTTCAGGTCAGGGCTCTCCAACGCTGTTCCTGGAGAAACTACCCTTCTGTAGTTGTAACTAACCTGATTCAGTTTATCAACCAGCTAATTAATCAGGTACGCTAGATTAGGGTTGGAAGCAGGTGCAGGTGAAATGTTTTAATAAAACACAAAACCAAGAACACGACACAAACAGAAGGCTGAAGGTAGATACACAAGAACAGTACCAACTGATGAGTGAACCTGGGAGTGACATATTAAGGGGAGGAAATGATGAAGGTAATGGAGTCCAGGTGTGAATCATAATGATGTGTGGTGAAGAAGTTATTAAGTAACATAATGAAAAGATCCCATCAAAACCCGTCAGTTTCAGCTGGAGATATCTACAGCATCCACCGATGTTGCACTTCCGTGTTGGACTTCTGCATCTGCGGTGAAAGGTGGCAGAGCTAGAGCGTTGTTTGTCAGACCAAATTGGTCTTCTCACAAAACAAATCTGTTTTCTCCCGAAAAAGTCTGTAATGTCCAAACGGTTTGTAATATTAAATCAAATCAAACTTGATTTATCGCATGCGCCGAATACAACAGGTACAACCTTACCGTGAAATGCTTACTTACAAAACCTTAACCAACAATGCAGTTCAAGATAGAGTTAAGAAAATGTTGAACAAATATTCTAGAGTAAAAAATTATAAAAAGTAGCACAATAAAATAACGAGGCTATATACAGGGGGTACCGGTACCGAGTCAATGTGTGGGGGTACAGGTTAGTCGAGGTACTTTGTTCATGTACTAGCTGTAAGGACCAGATGTCAGAGCAGCTCACCGATTACTGCACCTGTACATAGCCCATCTATAATTTAGCCCAAACAACTACCTCTTTCCCTACTGTATTTATATATTTATTTTGCTCCTTTGCACCCCATTATTTATCTCTACTTTGCACATTCTTCCACTGCAAATCAACCATTCCAGTGTTTTACTTGCTATATTGTATTTACTTCGCCACCATGGCCTTTTTTTTTTGCCTTCACCTCCCTTATCTCACCTCATTTGCTCACATTGTATATAGACTTATTTTTCTACTGTATTATTGACTGTATGTTTGTTTTACTCCATGTGTAACTCTGTGTTGTTGTATGTGTCGAACTGCTTTGCTTTATCTTTTTACCAGGTCGCAATTGTAAATGAGAACTTGTTCTCAACTTGCCTACCTGGTTAAATAAAGGTGAAATAAAAAAATGTAGGTAGGGGTAAAGTGATTATGCACAGATAATAAAGAGCGAATAGCAGCAGTGTAAAACAAATGGGGGGGGGGGGGGGGGGGGGGGGTTGCTGTAAATAGTCCACTCTACCATTTTATTAATGGTTCAGCAGTCTTATGGCTTGGGGGTAGAATCTGTTAAGGAGCCTTTTGGTCCTAGACGTGGAGGTCCAGTACAGTAGCGCTTGCCGTGCAGGAGCAGAGATGACAGTCTATGACTTAGGTGTCTAAAGTCTTTGACAATTTCTTCTGGCCTTTCCTCTGACACCGCCTAGTATGTAGGTCCTGCATAGCATGGAAGCTTGATGTACTGGGCCGTATGTGCTACCCTCTGTTGCGCCTTATGGTCAGATGCAGAGCAGTTGCCATACCAGGAAGTGATGCAAGCGGTCAGATGCTCTCTGTGGTGCAGCTGTAGAACTTTTTGAGGATCTGGGGACCCATGCCAAATATTTTCAGTCTCCTGATGGGGAAAATGACCACTCTATGGAAAGGGGAGACTTACACGATATGATGATGTTCTCCCTTTTGCTCTACGACCCCAAGTGTCACAGGACTTGTCTGATGTCGGTACCATCAATGTGCCAACTTCTGTTTGTAGCGTCCAAACCTTTTGGGCTACAAACTAATGTGACCCCACTGTGGAAAAGGGAGATTCTCATTTTGCTCTAAACCCCCCATTAATGTCACAGGACTCATCTGAAGGTAACCAGTGCTGGTAAAGATAAAAACTAATGGAAGTATGGCAGGAGTTTTGTGCCTACCCCAAAAAAACAAAAAAATATTTCCTGAGCGTAGTTTTTTGTTGTTGTCTCATTATTCTACACACAATTCCCCATAACAACAAAACAAAAACAGGTTTCGAGAAATGTTTGAAAATGTATTTCAAATTTGAAACTGAAATATCACATTTACATAAGTATTAAGACCCTTTACTCAGTACGTTGTTGAAGCACATTTGGCACCGATTACAGCCTCGAGTCTTCATGGGTATGACGCTACAGGCTTGGCACACCTGTATTTGTAGAGTTTCTCCCATTTTTCTCTGCAGATCCTCTCAAGCTCTGCCAAGTTGGATGGGTAGCATCGCTGCACAGCTATTTTCAGGTCTCTCCAGAGATGTTCGATCGGTTCAAGTCCAGGCTCTGGCCAGGCAATTCAAGGACATTCAGAGACTTGTCCTGAAGCCACTCCTGTGTTGTCTTGGCCTGTGTGGTTAGGGTGGTTGTCCTATTGGAAGGTATACCTAAGCCCCAGTCCGAGATCCTGAGCGCTCTGGAGCAGGTTTTCATTAAGGGTCTCTCTGTACTTTGCTTTGTTCATCTTTCCCTTGATCCTGACTAGTCTCCCAGTCTCTGCAGCTGAAAAACATCCCCACAATATGAAGCTGCCACCACCCTGCTTCACCGTAGGGATGGTGCCAGGTTTCCTCCAGAAGTGACGCTTGGCATTCAGGCCAAAGAGTTCAAACTTGGTTTCATCAGATCAGATCATCTTGTTTCTCATGGTCTTATTCATTTAGGTGCCTTTTGGCAAATTCCAAGCTGGCTGTCATGTGCCTTTTACTGGGGAGTGGCCTCTGTCTGGCCACTCTACCATAATGGCCTGATCGGTGGAGTGCTGCAGAGATGGTTGTCCTTCTGGAAGGTTCTCCCATCTCCACAGAGGAACTCTGGAGCTCTGTCAGAATGACTTTCGAGTTCTTGGTCACCTTCATGACCAAGGGCTTTCTCCCCAGATTGCTCAGTTTGGCCGGGCGGCCAGCTCTCGGAAGTCTTGGTATTTCTGTTTTTATTTTTAATACATTTGCAAAATGCCTAAAAACTTGTTTTCACTTTGTCATTGTGGGGTGTTTTTGTAGATAAATTACGATTTAATTTTTTAATTGATTTTAGAATAACGTGTAATTTAACAAAATATGGAAAAAGTCAAGGGGTCTGAAAACTTTCAGAGTGCACTGTATCAAATAACCTGACAATGATCCACATCATATGGGTAGAATCGAGGCCTTTCCCAGTCATGAAATACGAAGCTATGGTTCTCATTGGTGAAGACTGAACTCAAGTTAGGGGTCATGTCAGACTCTCCTATACCACTTTGCCCAACATGTTATAAATATGTTGTAAATACACCTTTTTTAGATGATATAACTTGTATTATTACTATAGGGCTGTGAAAACCATAGCCTAAAGGCTTCAGACTGAGCATTTGTCACTGGAAATTGCTGAACATTGAACATAGCTGAGGATTCGGGTATTTCATTCATTTCAGTCTCTCTATTCAGATAGCTAATAACTAAGTCTAAAATAAAACTCCCAAGGCTGACTTTTCTTGAATGAATATATTGAAAACGTTTAAATACAAAGCACGTGCCAAGGTACCATGTATCTGGCATGATACCAAACCAGATAGCCAATTACCCAACTCCTTTCATTACTCTAAAAATGTGCAAACACCTCTGTACAATAACAAAGCATATTACACTAGAAACAGTAACAAAACTACAGTATTGTATGTTTTACAATTCGTTTACATGACACACGAGCAAACTAATACAGCTGACGGCATACATGAAAGGCAATTTGTGTGAGTAAATGCAACCAACTAACATTGATAAGTAAGCAATTCTATCAATAACAATATTATCATCACTAGCAATATGCTTGAATCGAATTTACAAACAAATATTTTCCGAGGCTGAAGCGTGACAAGAAATAACTGCACTGAAAAAACAGCACCGTGGCATTGTTCTTAGCTGCTTCTATGCGTGCAGAACGACTACTCTAATCTACTTCCTGTTTCCGTACAGTCTAAGTACCAGAAAACTCCAATAGGGGCCGATAAACACCATGGAACACAATGAAAATCCATTTTAACCACTGTAATAAAATAATCTGTTGTTCTATTCTAACAGAATGGCAGCACACTGTGACGGCTGTCAATGTCGTTCTCCTCCTCAGACGAGGAGGAGCATGGATCGGACCAAGATGCGGATTGGTAAGAGTTCATATTTTAATGAAACATCAACAAGACACTACAAATTAACAAAAACCCAAACGTGACTAACCTGCAACAGTCCTGTGTGGCCCAAACGCTAACACAGGAAACAAACACCCACAAACCACCAGTGAAACCCTGGCTGCCTTAGTATGACTCTCAATCAGAGACAAACGATACACACCTGTCTCTAATTGAGAATCATACCAGGCCGAACACAAAACCCAACATAGAAATAGAAAACATAGACTGCCCACCCAACACTCACGCCCTGACCAATAAAGACATACAAAACAAGAGAAAACAGGTCAGGAACGTGACATAACCCCCCCCTTAAGGTGCGAACTCCGGGCGCACCAGCACAAAGTCTAGGGGAGGGTCTGGGTGGGCATCTGACCACGGTGGTGGCTCAGGCTCTGGGCGAGGTCCCCACCCCACCATAGTCACTCCCCGCTTCCGTATCCCCCTCCCAATGACCACCCTCCAACTCAACCCACCTAAATGAAGGGGCAGCATCGGGATAAGGGCCAGCACCGGGATAAGGGGGCAGCAGCTCCGGGATAAGGGGCAGCAGCTCCGGGATAAGGGGCAGCAGCTCCGGGATAAGGGGCAGCAGCTCCGGGATAAGGGGCAGCAGCTCCGGGATGAGTGGCAGCTCATGACTGAGTGGCAGCTCATGACTGAGTGGCAGCTCATGACTGTAGGGCAGCTCATGACTGTAGGGCAGCTCATGACTGGAGGGCAGCTCATGACTGGAGGGCAGCTCATGACTGGAGGGCAGCTCATGACTGTAGGGCAGCTCATGACTGGAGGGCAGCTCATGACTGGAGGGCAGCTCATGACTGGAGGGCAGCTCATGACTGTAGGGCAGCTCATGACTGTAGGGCAGCTCATGACTGTAGGGCAGCTCATGACTGTAGGGCAGCTCATGACTGTAGGGCAGCTCATGACTGTAGGGCAGCTCATGACCGTAGGGCAGCTCATGACTGTCTGGCGTCTCTGGCAGCTCCTGACTGGCTGGCGTCTCTGGCAGCTCCTGACTGGCTGGCGTCTCTGGCAGCTCCTGACTGGCTGGCGTCTCTGGCAGCTCCTGACTGGCTGGCGTCTCTGGCAGCTCCTGACTGGCTGGCGTCTCTGGCAGCTCCTGACTGGCTGGCGTCTCTGGCAGCTCCTGACTGGCTGGCGGCTCTGGCAGCTCCTGACTGACGGACGGCTCTAGCGGCTCCTGACTGACGGACGGCTCTAACGGCTCGGGACAGACGGGCGGCTCTAATGGCTCGTGGTCAGATGCCCACCCAGACCCTCCCCTGGACTTTGTGCTGGTGCGCCCGGCGTTCGCACCTTGAGGGGGGGGTTCTGTCACGTTCCTGACCTGTTTTCTGTTGTTTTGTATGTGTGTGATGGTCAGGGCGTGAGTTTTGGGTGGGCAGTCTATGTTTTCCGTTTCTATGTTGGTTTTGGGTTGCCTGGTATGGCTCTTAATTAGAGGCAGGTGTTTTGCGTTTTCCTCTAATTGAGAGTCATATTAAGGTAGGTTGTTCTCACTGCTTGTTGGTGGGTGATTGTCGCTGTGTCTGTGTTTGTTGCACCACACGGTACTGTCTCGTCTCGTTCTTTCGGTCGTTCCTGTTCATGTGTTCTTCGTTTCATGTAAGTTCGTAGTTTAGGTCTGTCTTCATCGTTTATTATTTTGTAGGTTATCAAGTTTAGTTTGTTATAGTGTTTTCGTGTTTTTTCCCGTCTTGTTTAATAAAGTCATTATGTATTCACAACCCGCTGCGCCTTGGTCTACTCACTCACCGAAAGAGAGCCGTTACACCCGTAGCCCTGCCAGTGCGGCGAGGTGGAATAACCCGCACTGGGCTATGCAGGCGAACCGGGGACACCACCTGTAAGGCTGGTGCCATGTACGCCGGCCCGAGGAGACGTACTGGAGGCCAGATACGTTGGGCCGGCTTCATGACATCCGGCTCGATGCCCAACCTAGCCCTCCCAGTGCGGCAAGGTGGAATAGCCCGCACTGGGCTAAGCACGCGTACTGGGGACACCGTGCGCTTTACCGCATAACACGGTGTCTGACCAGTACGACGCCCTCTCACTCCACGGTAAGCACGGGGAGTTGGCTCAGGTATCCTACCCGGCTTCGCCACACTACCCCTTAGCCCCCCCCCAAGAAATTTTTGGGTGAGCCTCTCGGGTTTCCAGCCACTCTGCCTTGCAAGCGCCTCATAATGCCGCCTCTCCGCTTTCGCTGCCTCCAGCTCCGCTTTGGGGCGGCGACACTCCACTGGCTGTGCCCAGGGTCCTTTACCGTCTAGGATCTCCTCCCAAGTCCATTCCTCTTCTCTCCATTGCTTTGGTTCTTGCCGTCCTTCTCCAATCCGCTTGGTCCTGGTTTGGTGGGTGTTTCTGTGACGGCTGTCAATGTCGTTCTCCTCCTCAGACGAGGAGGAGCATGGATCGGACCAAGATGCGGATTGGTAAGAGTTCATATTTTAATGAAACATCAACAAGACACTACAAATTAACAAAAACCCAAACGTGACTAACCTGCAACAGTCCTGTGTGGCCCAAACGCTAACACAGGAAACAAACACCCACAAACCACCAGTGAAACCCTGGCTGCCTTAGTATGACTCTCAATCAGAGACAAACGATACACACCTGTCTCTAATTGAGAATCATACCAGGCCGAACACAAAACCCAACATAGAAATAGAAAACATAGACTGCCCACCCAACACTCACGCCCTGACCAATAAAGACATACAAAACAAGAGAAAACAGGTCAGGAACGTGACACACACTCCCCGCCTGGTTTATAGAAATTGTGCCACTATGAAATTAAACATGTATCAAGAAACAAATAATGTCCTTTCTTTATTTTTATATTTTGTCTCTAGGATGCTTCAACAAGAAGAACAACAATCTCTGAGATTGGTCTCAGAAACACCTTAGCAGCCCCTTGCTTGACAATTTTTAGTTCTACTTTCCTAACCTTTTTGTCGGTACTGGGAAAGGTTTTGACCACAAGCCCGACTGGCCAGTCATTTCTGTGTGCCTGACTGTCTTTCAATAAGACAACATCTCCCACTTTTACATGTGTCTTTTCTACGTCTCTGCAGCGTTGTCAGGTACTCCTGTCCCCACCTTTTCCAAAAGGTGTCAGCGAGACACTGGACTTGCTTCCACTGTTTTCCATGAAGGTCGTTCATGCTGAAGTATCCAGAAGGGGCTGAGGAAGTGCTGGTCTTTTGTGTCAGTAACATTGAGGGTGTGAGAATGGCATGCATGTCAGGGTCGGTTGACACTGACACTAAGGGTCTCGCATTGGTTATTGCCATAACTTCAGACGTAAGAGCGCTCAAGACCTCATGTGTGGGACTAGGCGTGCCCGTCTGAAACAGCATAGAATTTAAGATACGTCTGGCAACCCCGATGATACTCTCCCAAGAACCACCCATATGAGACGGGTGTGGGGGATTAAATATCCAAGTACATCCCTTGTCTGAGAGGTATTTAGTCAGTGCTGAGTCATTTGTTTCGATTCCCAACTCCCTGCAGGCACCTATAAAGTTTGAACCTCGATCAGAGCGTAGCACTTTTGCTGGACCACGGATAGAGAAAAAATGCCTCAGTGTGCTGATGAAGCATGGATTCGATGAGCTCAATATGGACTGCTCTAGTAGATATACATGTAAAGAGTACCGCCCAGCTCTTGGAGTCTGCACAACCACCTCTTTTATTTATTTGTATTTCACCTTTATTTAACCAGGTAAGCCAGTTGAGAACAAGTTCTCATTTCCAACTGTGACCTGGCCTGACCTCTAGTGCGACGAGTTATGACATTCCATGGTCCAAACACATCAAGTCCAACGCTGGTGAATGGTGGTTCAGATGTGAGTCTGCCTGCAAGTCAGCCATCTTTTGGTCAAGTAACCTCCCTCTAACTTTGCGGCAGGTGACACACTTGTGGATGATACCAGAGACCAGACGTTTGCTACAACTCACTTGTACTGCATGGTTTATTACAGTCCTGCCAGCCTCTGCAGTTGGTGTTGTCCGCACCTTCATGGAAGGATCTGGCAAGATGAATGAGTCGTGCTGTGGCTCGATTGAGAGCTTTCCAGCTTGAGAACCTCTCAAAGCGATGAGAGCCACGTTGAGCTCCAGAAACCTTAGTGGCGAAGGCTGTGACATCTGGTCGAATCTCTGCATCTGCGTGAGGCTCTACAAGGTCAAAATTGATGTTCTCAGGCTCACTTTAGTTTGCTTGGGTCAGGAAAGGTGGACCTGTTTAAGAGTGCAGCTAGTACGGGCCTGGTTGCATGATCTGCTGGATTGCTGTCAGTGTTTACATAACACCACTGATCTGGATGGGTAGACTTCCTGATGCGAGTTACCCTATTGGCAACATACACATAGAATCTTTTGGTGACATTGTGGATGTAACCGAGAACTATCTTACTGTCTGTGTAGAACTTGGACGCATTTACATCAATGTCCATTTCGTCTCTGATCAGTTCATACATCTCAACAGCTAGCACAGCCGCACACAGTTCTAGGCGTGGGATAGTGTGGGCCGGTCGAGGGGCCAATTTTGATTTCCCCAAGATAAATCCAACATGGCATTGACCTTTCCGAGTCAATAACTCTCAGGTAGGCTACCGTTCCTATGGCTACTGTAGAGGCATCCGAGAAGATGTGCAGCTCTCTTCTTTGAGTGGTAGACAAGGAGACTGGGATGTAGGTCTGCTGAATATACAGATGTTCCAACTCCATCAAAGATTCCTTCCACATTTTCGATTCCTCTTATTTTTCTGTGGGAAGGGAGGCATCCCACTCACTCTGGTCAGAAGAGAGTTCTCTAATTAAGGCTTTACCTTGCATTGTTATTGGAGCCACGAACCCAAGGGGGTCATAAAGACTATGCACTGTGGACAGGATGCCTCTCCGCGTAAAAGGCTTCTCATTGTGGGACACCTGGAATGTGAAGCTGTCTGTTTCCAGGTTTCAGGAAAGTCCAAGGCTCCGTTGAAAGTGGAGAGGATCCACTCCAGGGTCCAGGTCTTTTAAGTCTTTAGCACGGTCCTCCATGGGGAAGGCTTCCATAACTGTTTTGCTATTGGATGCAATCTTGTGTTGTTTCATTTTGGACTCCGCTAACATTGCTTGTGTTTTTCTTAGAATGTTGATAGCTTCTTCTGTAGTAGCTACTGATGTCAGACCATCATCGACGTAGAAGTTCCTCACTACATATTGCTTGGGTTTTGACCCGTGTTCCTTCTCACCCTGTAGAGCTGCTCGTCTCATGCAGTAGATGGCTGGTGAGGGGCTGTTCCCAAACACCTGCACTTTCATCCTGTACTCAGTTATGTTTCTATCTGGAGTGTTGTCTTCATACCAGAGAAACCTTAAGTAATTTATGTGATCCTCACATACACCAAAACAGTAAAACATTTGTTACACATCTGCCGTTAGTGCAATGCAATCCTCGCGGAAGCGCATTAGGACGCCCAAGAGTGTGTTGTTTAAGTCTGAACCACTGAGCAGAACGTCTTAGCACTGGAGTCAAACACCACTCTAATTTGTTCAGGCGCTTGTGGATAGTAAACACCAAATATGGGCAGATACCAGCGTTCTTTGTCTCCCTCTAATGGCGGAGAAGGTTTGACTTGGTCGTTATCCAGCATCTTTTGCATGAAGAATAAAATTACTTTCATTTCAGGCTTTTTGTCTAAAGTCTTGCGAAGTGATGTGAGACGGTCCATGGCCTGCTCCCTGTTATTAGGAAGGTCTAGTGGGGCGAAAGGGTAGTGGAGCCACCCAGTTGTTTCCATCATCCTGGAAAACCTGTTCGTCCATAATGTCCAAGAAGGCTTTGTCCTCCACTGATGGTGCTGGTTTATCATCGTCTTGTGTTTCGTCAAACACGGAACATCCCAGGCTGTCTGTGTCCACAGTTGTGCTTGGATCTCTCGAGTGCACTGTAGAGAGAGAGATGTGTTTTTGAGCAATGCTGTTGAAGTTCTCTTTCACCTGGATGAAGTCAGGGCAAGGGCTCGGATAGGATGTGCGACCATTTTGAAGTATGTTTGTCTTGAACACATTAACACTGGCTGGTCGGTGAGCCGTTCCAAGACAGACCTCACCCACGATGACACACCCGAGGCCGAGTCGCTATGCATAAGGAATGTCGTGGGGCCCATTGATTTGCTCTTGCACCTTGTGTAGCCTTAAGATGTCTCGTCCTAAGATCAGGAGGATGGGAGCGTCTGTGTCCACAGCTGGAATTTTGTCTGCTACTGTTTGCAGATGGTGATGATGATACGCAAAGTCGGAGGAGGGAATTTCCATCCTATCGTCTGGCATCATGTCATTCCAGGTGATTACCTCATGAAGCTGGTTGAGAGAATGCCAAGAGTGTGCAAAGCTGTCATCAAGACAAAGAGTGGCATCTTGGAAGAATCTCAAATTTAAAATATATTTTGATTTGTTTAACACTTTTTTGGTTACCACATGATTCCATAGGTGTTTTTTCAAAGTTTTGATGTCTTCACCATTATTCTACAATGTAGAAATTAGTAAAAATAAAGAAAAACCCTTAAAGAATAAATAAATAAAGACAATTGTAGCCCTAAGAAGTTAAAGAATAAATTAAGAAATGCGTTATGAAGAAAATTCTATAGGCCTACTGATGCCTACATGAACACAAAGGGTCTATCTGACTCCAAATACACCAGAATCCTGAAGAATTAAGAGAAAACAAGCATAGAAAAGGTTATAGGTGTTAATAAAAATTTAAAAACAATGTAAGGCTTCTATTATAATATAATTATTTTGGCGAGAACCTGGTTGATTAACAATATTTGGTTGTTATCACGTTTGGTCTTTTATATAAAAATGTTGGACAAAAAATAGACAGCTGCTCATCAAGCATTGCTCAAATAACTTTCAAAAGATTGTTCCAAAGTTTGACCCCGAAAAAGTTTGTTCCAATGAATGAAGTCGTACAAAAATGAGTGTCTTTTCCTACGTATTAAGTAGCACAAAAATGCATATCTTTTCACACAAAAACGCACAAAAGTGCTTGAAATATGCAAAATACTTTTCGTACATATTTGCACGAATTGAGTGTGAGATTGTGTTGCAACACAACAAACCAACGTGCCAACGTGTTTTACACCATTGGTTGAAACAATGCAAATATTAACAACCACTGTATATCTTCAAAATGTAGATAAAACTAGAATTGTGATTTCTTGGATAATCCTTCCTTGCATCTATAGTTCTGTGACAGTGGTTCTTTTTTTCAACCCCATCTCTCAGCTATTTACAAAAATAGTGGTTGAGTGTGCTTTGGCTTTGTTTGAACTGCAGAGTTCCCCTTTAGAAAGTCAGTCTATAAAAAAATGAATGCATGAAAGCATGAATGGATGAATGCAGGCATGCATGCATGAATGCATGAATTAATTATATAAGTGAATGAAAACAATATGAGAATAGTTGTAAGTATTTTTTATTAAATTGTATTATAAATAAAACACGAATAAATAAATACATAGTGTACACATATATATATCAGTCTACCAATATATATAAATAAATAAATCAGTCATTCAGTCAATCTAGCAGCCGGCCAGTCAGTCAGTATATATATCAGCCATCAATCTGTTAGCCAGCCTGAGGAATATGTCACGTCTCCAATGATGATTCTGTGGTTCTCCTCACGGCTTGACTCTGCTGTCAATGAATTTCTTGAACTGCACCAAGTTTTCGCGAATCTCCTTTCGCACAATCTCCCATGCGCATGCGCTGTGTTCCTGGAGAGCGTACAAGATATACATTTTATTTCAGTCAACTCAACCACTGCAGGTGTTGTTGCTCCAACGCATCCATCGACATAAAAACGGCACTGGGCAATTCCAAGTTTCATATGTGAGTTGTGGCATTGAAATGTGTCCTATTTCTGGTGATCTAGAACTTTTGCTCAGATTAATTTAGCCTCTATTTGAGGACATTTGAAATTGGACCCACCTTGTCTTTCAAGACGGTGTTCAGCTTGTTGAAATATGTTTTCAGAGTAACCGACCCTCCATCTCCAGAGGATTTCCAAACACCACCTACGACCTGGAGACAATATAAAATGCTGGTGAGTGCATTAATTCGGTTTGATGAGACGGTTATGAAAATATATAACAAAAATATTTGTAGTGTATAAATTATGTAAATATCAATGCCCACGATTGTCTGCCCCCAAAATACACTGAGTGAACACCACATTAGTAACACGTTCCTAACATTTGGTTGCACCCCGTTCTACCCCCAGAACAGCCTAAATTCGTCAGGGCATGTGTTCCACAGCGATAGTGGCCCATGTTGACTCCAATACTTCCCACAGTTGTGTCATGTTGGCTGGATGTCCTTTGGGTGGTGGACCATTCTTCATACACAAAGGAAACTGTTGAGCATTAAAAAAGCCAGCGGCGTTGCAGTTCTTGACACATTCAAACTGGTGCGCCTGGCACGTACTAGCATACTCCCGTGAAAGACACTTACATATTTTGTCTTGCCCATTCACCCTCTGAATGGCACACGTACACAATCCATGTCTCAAATGTCTCAAGGCTTCCTCCACACCAATAGGAGTGGATCTAACAAGTGAGGGATCATTGCTTTCACCTGGATTCAGTTGGCCAGTCTGTGTCATGGAAAGAGCCGGTCTTCCTAATGTTTTGTACACTCAGCGTATAACCCATAGACTACACAAGAGGGATCATACTTACACATAACTCTAAGTTTTGAACTTGACGATATATGACGTTTTGGAACAGTTTAAGTTTTGTTTTGTTCCACGTGACAGACGTCAAGACTGTTGTTATATAATTGGTCCACATATCGCATAGCCTCTAATGCAACCACAGAGACGTCCTCACCCTGGATAAAATAAAACAGGGTTTTAGGCATTGGGTGTCTAAAGAAGTGGTTAAACTTCCAATTTACTATACTGTACTTTAATTATACTGTACTTTAGTTTATCAAAATACTGAAGTGTATCCTACCTCTGTGTTCTTGTAAACATCCTCTGGAAACAGTTCGACGTTTTCTTCTGCACACATAAGTGGAAAGAGTCCACCCTGAAATAGAATTCATATCAATATCAAGAAGTAAACTATATTGTGATAGTAACCTTAAATGAAACAATGTTGTTCAAACGTGAAAGCATTGCTTAACAATAAAATGTGCTATAATGCAAAATAGAAATTTGAATATCATTGTGAATTTTGCGCATCAATTTGTGCACACCAAATAGCGGACTGGTGCAGTTTAAATTCCTCACCATATCTGAGAGCAGGTCTATGCTCACGTCGTTCAGCTTCCCCAACCTAAACTGCGTCCAGTTGCAAGGTGTTGATGCTGCTGTGCCTTGGCAGAACAGAGTCAGGCAAATGCTCAACCATTTCAATACAGCCATGTTTCTTTTATAAGATCTTGAATGGAACAGCTATTAAAAATGAATAAAGACGGATTATCTTAATCTTGATTGATATGATACCTAGACTGTTGAAGTTGCCCATTTTATATAAGACAAGTATCGCTACGTAAATGTGTCAAAATCCCTTTGTGGTGAAGAAGGGTTTCGTAGTTCAGGCTTTCGCTTCCCTTTATAAGCCCCAATTTTCAGCGGGTGATTATTAATTATGCTATTGTAAAACTAATCAGAAAGTGTTTGCCTATCAAGTTAACAGTTTTCATATGTAGAGAATTGCATTGGAGCAATGCATTTCATGCTAACATATTCAGCAGGTGTTAAAATGTAGGACATGTTGAATATTAAAAACTAAGAAAACCATGACTGATTTTTTATTTCTATAATACAATGGTACAGGGCTCTCTCCTATGAAATGAGGGCCATGTTCAATATAAATATGCTGTAGTTTTGGACATTGCACACCACATTTTTCAGATTCTGTGTAGAAAGGTTTTTTGATAGTCGTAGCACGGAGATCATTTTTTGGTCACAGACGTCAAGTCTGTTGTCGACTCTCTTTTAATCAGGTAGTGCAATATGAAGCATTACTGTTTCGTGTTAATATTGCAAATCTTTGAAATAAAAACACGTTTTATTAATAGAGTGACTGGTAGTGTTGAATGAAGACAAAAGCCGCCGCCTCTAAAATCGAGAGTAATGTGCGGTGGTATTGCGGTGGTATTGCCAGCATGCAGGGGAATTACTTTTCCTTTTCTCTTATGCGCTTCATTCTTATTAAATTGATTCGGTAAATTCCAAGGGGTCTTTTTAAAGTTAGTTCATTTTTGTTTTAAAAAAGAGTATACGCCCTAAATTAGCCTTGACGATGATGTGTGAATTTGACCGAATGTGAATGATGATGACGCTAATGATGGTTATAGCTCTATTTTTCTAAACTTTTATTTAACCATGAAAATCCCATTCAGATATAGAATCATATGACGATGATGACTACGACGTTAATTGGAGGTGTAGGTTTCTGATTATGCTGTTTTTATGTTAAGTCTTTATATTAGGTTACCTTGTAACAATGAACTAACTGATCATGGCATTGATTGTTCAAGATTGTTGGCCAATCATCAAATGAATGATTATTTTAAAACTTAAAATGAATTCCACTGTATTTGTGCAGTCAGTTAATTATAAATGTTGTTAAATGGGTCAACAGGTTTATTTGGCAGCCTACAGTGGTGGTATGAAATAAATATATTACATCTGCTCATTTGTAGTGCATAGACTCCACTATGCTGCTGTTTTGAACTGCATATTGCCCATAAACAAATGAATGCATGAAAGACTGAATGGATGAATGCATGGATGACTGAATATGTAAATGAATAAAAAACAATATGAGGCTGGCTAATAGATGCATGTTTTTTTTCAGTCAGTCAGTAAATATATCATCCATCAATCTATTAGCCAGCCTCAGGTACATGTCACATGTCTCCAATGATGATCATGTGGTTGTCCAACAGACTGCTTCTTCCTCACTGCTGGACTCTGCAGTTGATTTCGTCACCGCTTGACTCTGCTGTCGTGGAATTTTTTTAACTGCACCAGTTTGAAGCGAACCTAAACCCCACGATCTCACATGCGCATGCGCTGTGTTCCTGGAGTGCATACAATACATTCATGTTTAAGTCAAATCAACCACAGCAGGTGCAGCGCCAACGCATCCGTCGACTTAAACGGCGTTTGGAAGTTCCATGTTTCACATGTGAGTTGTGGCAGCAAAGTTCATCCGATTTGTGGTGATCTAGAACTTTTCCTGTGATTAATTTAGCCTCTTTTCGACGACATTTAATATTGGACCCACCTTCTGTTTCAAGACGGTGTTCAGCTTGTCAAAATATGTTTTCATGACGCGTTACCTGAAGTAACCGACCCTCCATCTCCAGAGGATGCCCCAACACCACACCCGACCTGGAGACAATATAAAATGGTGGTCAGTGAATTTGTTCCGTATTAAATCACAAATTAAAGACCTGTGCCAATTACTGTCTGCCCCCCAAATATAGCTTAGGCTACACCACGAGGGATCATTTACCCATCCCTCTAATGTCTTAACTTAACTAGGTCATCTGTTTTTGAACAGGTTCAGCGTCCACCTGCACCGATCAGAGTCTGCTGTGCCTCGACAGAACAGAGTCAGGCAGATACTCTACTATTTCAACCATGCCATGTTTCTTTTGATTATATTTAAGTGTAACAGACGTTCGAAATGATCAACAACCGATTATCTTGATTCGATATGATACCTACATTGCTAAAGTTGTCCATCATATAATTAACCAAAGTATCGCTATACGTGAAGGTATAAAACATTCCTTTGTGGTGAAGAAGGCTGCATGGTTCAGGCTTTAGCTTCCCTTTACAAGCCCCACTTTTTTTGCTATTGTGAAATTAATAAGAATGTTTTTGTCCAGCAAGTTAACAGTTTTCATACATGTCTATGCAGAGAATTGCATTTCATGAGGTCAGAAAGCAGTTATTCAGCAGGAAATTATTATTTTTTATTTTACCTTTATTTAACTAGACAAGTCAGTTAAGAACAAATTCTTATTTACAATGACGGCCTAGGAACAGTGGGTTAACTGCCTTGTTCGGGGGCAGAACGACAGATGTGTACCTTGTCAACTCGGGGATTCGCTCTAGCAACCTTTCGGTTACTGGCCCAACAATCTAACCACTAGGCTACCTGCCACCCCATATTCAATATTGAATATAAAAAACTAAGAAAGCAGTAACCTGTTTTGAGAGTATAGTGCGGATAGTATTGGCTTAACTTTATATTATCTCTCATGGTGTTTATTCTTATTACATTGATTCGGTAAATTCCAAGGGGATCTTTTTACAGTTTGTTCATTTCTGGTTAATAAAATAGTATTTGTCCTAGATTAAGCCTTTATTAGGCGCTTACCAAGACGACGAAAATGATGACGATTATGTGTGAGTTTGGCCTAATGTGAATGAGCAGAAAAGTCACATTGATATATAGACTCATAGAATAATTCTGATGATGACGTTAACCCTCCTGTTGTATTCGTTTCATGTGAACTAATTCTGTCTTCCCGGTCCAAAATGACTTCCCCATTATAGCTGATTATAAATCCATAATAATACATATATTATCACCTAATGTTGTGTTATATCTTTTTATCAACTTAAGTTCTTGTGAACATTACACGTTTTTAACTTCTATTTGCTATTTATGTCCTGAAGGCCTCATTGACCTGAGCTCATACAACTCGTTTTTTAGTAAATTAAAGCATAATGTATGGATTATTTTGACTATAACAAATACTCAGATTAAACCTATTGTGCTCTTTATCACAGACTACTTTGTGTCAAAGTTTAACAAGGACTCTCTCCTCCTTACCAGTGTCATGATCAAAGATATGATTAAGAGCCTCACATACAGTATCTCGTTTGGTCATTGTGCTGCCACAGAACGAATTGTGAGCAAGGCCTCAAAAAAGCTTTATATACCAGAGCTGCGAGAAAAGTGCTATATATTATTGAAGCAATGTTGCGATTGTTTGTGAGACTGCCAACAGGTGTGGTTCCCGTGGGGGAAAGATTCTATTGGGGAAAGGTTCCGGTGGGGGTTGCCATGGAAGCAAAGAAGGGGAGTGAGGTGTGTCTGTAGTGTGCTCAAACACACATGCATGTGGAGGTCTGGGAGAGGAAGTTTGTCTATCTGATGAATGGGCATGTGCCTGAACTCAATTTTATACACTAATTGTAGTCTCACCCATTCATTTCTAATGACCGGTCAATTTTGACCGGGAAGATCGCAAGTGTACAAAAGTTCAATAAAACACCCCAATGTTATGAAAATCATCCAAATGTATTTTGTGTGTTCAGATGCCTTGTGTGGACAAAGTCACGGAACCGTATGACAATCCGATTAAATGAACTACATTTTTCCAAGAGAAAACTTGTAAATCGGTCCAATTCGACCGGAACACAGCAGGAGGGTTAATTGGAGATGTCAGGTTAGTGATTATGCAGTTTCTATATTTAGCATTTATATTATGTCACTTTGTAACAATAAACTGATCATGGCATTGATTGAACAACATTGTATGCCTATCAACAAATGAATGATTATTTTCAAACGTGAGATGAATTTCACTGTATTTGTCCGGTCAATGAATTACAAATGGTTTAAATGGGTCAGCAGGTTTATTTTGGTAGCCTACAGTCAGCCGTGTTATGAAATATACATATTACATCTGCTCATGTGTGGTGCATAGACTCGAGTAGAATCTGTAGATCCTTCTATTTCCACACGATTTCATTTCGAACATCCTCCCAAGTACAAAAGCTGTTGTCATGAAACGACAAAACCCACAGTAAATTGAAATGAGTAAATGGAAGAACGAAAAAGTGAATCAAATTAAACCATTCAATATAAGCTACTGTGTTATTTTAACCTTTTGCTTTAGAAGTTGCTTCATTTAGCTGAAGCAATGTTTTCTAGAACGACGTAGTGTCTTCATGAACAGGTGTCCAATGGTATAATTTTAATCTGCATTTAACTGTGTGAAACTATTTAATGTAATAAGTGGTATTATCATATCAGGGAAGACATTTCAATTTGTAGGCAAAAAAGAATCATAATCACGCATTCAGATAAATTGGTTGTCTGTCGGAAAATTATATTTCTAAAGTAATCTAGGGGACTTTTGTTCCATGACAGAGTGTAAGGGTAGTAACTAGCGGCCGAGAAGTCAGACGCAGGAGAGAAATAACTGTGTTTCCAACGGCGCAATTTATTTACAAAAACCCACCGGAAAACATAATAATAAATATCCATGTGTAACATAACCCGCCTCACACCAGTACAGACGTACACACACTTACAATAAACAATCACCACCGACAAGGACATGAGTGGAACAGAGGGTTAAATACACAACATGTAATTGGTGGGATTGGAATCAGGTGTGATGAAAGACAAGACAAAACCAATGGAAAATGAAAAATGGATCAGCGATGGCTAGAAGGTCGGTGACGTCGCCCGCCGAACACCGCCCGAACAATAAGAGGGGAACAACTTCGGCGGAAGTCGTGACACAGAGGCTGGAGAGGTTTAGCAAATATCGTTCTCACTTGACCTAAAATGATATATGCAGTCAAAACCATCTCTCTCTGTTGGGAAAAATAAATGGATGTAAATTAGTGTGCTATAAAATCATTCCATTGAAGAAAATTATTTGGCTACTGTTTGTCTTCGAATAACAAATTCATGTTGAATTCGATGTTCAAGTTCTCTTGCAAGCACTGAACCGGAAAACGACCACCTTAGGTATTTAAAACATGATATGGTCAGCTAAGATGTAAATTGTGCCCAGATTTAGAAATTAGGCTGCGTCTCGTGCTCGAACACAATCATCAATGGTTTATGTCAGCCGAGTTTGATGCTGTGCTTATTTGGGATTTTGAGACGAGCAATCGTTCCATGTGCATCCATCCCATCGTTGGATACACCGGACATATGCTAAATGAAAAACTCCACCACGTCAAACTGGTTATCATGAGTGTCGGCTAAACAACAAAATCTCACGAAGTATTCGAAAAATCGGCCTGGAAATCTGAGACAAGCATCAATATGTAGCCTATAGGAAGGCATCCCAAAATTCCTGACAGCCAACCGAGATGAGACAACCAAGTAGCCTAGCTGCGTGATTCACCATAAATAAGCTTATGATGAGACTGTAAAGAAGGTTGGTTTCATAAGTTAACCCGGTGTATCGAAACCTTTCATTGTTGCCTACAAACGTCAGTGGTGATCTTCAATTGAAAAAATATACTCAACTCAACCAAAAGAACATATGATGATCCACTCTTGACAAGTTTCTCTCGGGGGAAATTGCATTTATTGAGTTTACACATTGCGTTCATTAACAGTTTCATGTGCCAAGTCATTGGATGATTATTATGATATATATATATATATTTTTTTACATATACACAAAACATACTTAAAACCATTTAGATACAGCACATATGAGTATTATACCATATAAAGTAAACACACATACTCACCATTCAAGATGTTATGGCAAATAACCTCACACCATTAAATAATTGGATATATATATCTACAATATCTCTATTCTATCCAGGAATTCCAAGTCTTAGTCATAACATGCAGCCTTTCCAACAAGTCAGTTCGTCAAATTTCTGTCCTTCTAGAGCTGCCACGGTAAACTACAAGTGCGTTTATTGTGAACGTGAACCGTCGAAGGGAAATAATGGCTCAGCCGCGAAGTGGTTGGCCACACAAGCAACAGAACCGGACCACTGAGTGCTGAAGCGTGTAGTGCGTAAAAAATCGTCTCTCCTCGGTTGCAACACTCACTACCGAGTTCCAAACTACTCTGGAAGCAATGTCAGCACAAGAATAAAAAATAAAAAATAAAACTGTTCTTTGAGAGCTTCATGAAATAGGTTTCCATGGCCGAGCAGCCGCACACAAGCCTTGCCCAAACCGGCTGCGCGAGTGCACCATCGTGCGCTATCGTGCATAAATTTATTTTGCCCCCCCACACCAAACGCGATCACAAACAAAACAAACTCTGACCAATGACATTCATTTGGGGACAGGTCGAAAAGCATTAAACATGTATGGTAATTTAGCTAGTTAGCTTGCACTTGCTAGCTAACGTTAATTTGTCCTATTTAGCTAGCTTGCTGTTGCTAGCTAATTTGTCCTGGGATATAAACATTGAGTTGTTATTTTACCTGAAATGCACAAGGATCTCTACTCCGACAATTAATCCACACATAAAACGGCCAACCGAAATCGTTCTTAGTCATCTATCCTCCTTCCAGGCTTTTTCATCGTTTAAATTATATGGTGATCGCATCTCAACTTTCATTGTATTACCACGCCTACTGGCAAAAACAGTTCGTCTTTCTATCACCCACGTGGGTATAACCAATGAGGAGATGTCACGTGGGTACCTGCTTCTATAAACCAATGAGGAGATGGCACGTGGGTACCTGCTTCTATAACCAATGAGGAGATGGGAGAGGCAGGACTTGCAGCGTGATCTGCGTCAGAAATAGGAATGAGTTCTATTTTAGCCCTTGGCGTCCAGGCGCTCGTTGGCGCGCTAGCAGTGTGGGTGCAATAATTGAATAACATGGATTTCTACATTTATTTTGCGATGCTCGCGCACGCAACGTGTCCGGTCTGGTCAGCATGTGAGGTCACCATGCGCAAATGCCAAGCGTCGGCTTGAGTGGTGTCAAGCTCGCTACAATTGGACTCTGGAGCAGTGGAAACATGTTTTCTGTGGTGATGAATCATGCTTCAACCATCTGGCAGTCCAACGGACAAATCTGAGATTGGTGGACACCAGAAGAATGTTACCTGCCCGATTGCATAGTGCCAACTGTAAAGTTTGGTGAAGGAGGAAATAGTGGTCTGGGGCTGTTTTTCATGGTTCGGGGTAGGCCCCTTAGCTCAAGTGAAGGGAAATCTTCACACTACAGTATACAATGACATTCTAGACAATTTTGTGCTTCCAACTTTGAGGCAACAGTTTTGGGGAAGGCCCTTTCCTGTTTCAGCCTGACAATGCCCCAGTGCACCAAGCAAGGTCCATACAGAAATGGTTTGTCGAGATTGGTGTGCAAGAACTTGTCTGGCTTGCACGGAGCCCTGATATCAACCCCATTGAACACGTTTGGGATGAAATGGAACACCGACTGCGAGCCAGGCCTAATCGCCCAACATCAGTGCCCGACCTCACTAATGCTCTTTTGGCTGAATGGAAGCAACTCCCCGCAGCAATGTTTGAAGTAACATCTAGTGGAAAGCATTCCCAGAAGAGTAGAGGCTACTATAGCAGCAATGGGGGGAATGAGATGTTCGATGAGCAGGTGGCCACATACTTTTGGTCACGTGGTGTATAAATTTAAGTAGAAAATCACGTGACTGACGATCAGCAACGAGTTTAATCTGCATCCCCTCAGATGGTTAGATAAAACCACTCTCATTGGTTTTAGACAAGAACGAAATTTGGACAAATTATACAAATTACATTGTATTCACAAGTCGGGGAAAGTACTGCTAAGGACCCCAAAGTCAAGCTTAAATGAATGTATGTTTATTCACGCCAGCCGAGAGATTACAGACAAACTGCGCTTCATGTGGAAGTTAGTCAGAAACTCTGACGAGGTATTTCACCCTCAGCGTATTATACTATCGCTTCGGGTTACACAAAGATAACCAAGTGTCTCATTTCTCAGCAGAAGAGCGTTTGCTCCCAGAGACCGGCTGCAGAGGAGGACAACACCTGGCAACCACAGTCTGGGTGTTCAGCCAATATTTTCCCTCCCGCTGAGCCGAACTTTTGAGATCAATCCTCAGACACCCGGTCTGTCTACAACAGGCGCATTTCTAAGTATTAACAGGTCAAACATGTAGAATAAACAGTGGTGTAAAAATACATTAAAGTACTAATTAAGAAGTATTTTGGGGTATCTGTACTTTATTTTGCTATTTATATTTTTGACTACTTTTACTTTTACTTCATTACATTCCTAAAGAAATTGTATTATATTTACTCCATACATTTTCCTTGACACCCAAAAGTACTCGTAACATTTTGAATGCTTAGCAGGACAGGAAAATTGTCAAATTCATGCACTTATCAACAGAACATCCCTGGTCGTCCCTACTGCCTCTGATCTAGCGGACTCACTAAACACAGATGTTTCGTTTGTAAGTTTTATCTGAATGTTGGAGTGTGCCCCTGGCTATCCGTAAATTAAGAAAAATTGAAAATGATGACGTCTGGATTGCTGAATATAAGGAATTGGAAATACTTTATACTTTTACTTTTGATACTTAAGTATATTTTAAACCAAATACTTTTACTCAAGTAGAATTTTACTGGGTGAATTTAACTTTTACTTGAGTCATTTTCTAGTAAGGTATCTTTACTTTTACTCAAGTATTACAATTGGGTACTTTTTCCACCACTGAGAATAAGTGTGAGACACTGAAAAAAGCAGAACGAGACACAGTTAAATTCAACTAAACACATTTTCAATATGCCATTTTTTCACAGGTTATTCAAGCAGACAGGTAATACAGTTCAGTTCAACATTGGTACAAAAGGGACATACAAAATATAAATATAAATGTATAATAATAAAAATAATAAATATGCATTAAATAAATAAATAGACTGACAGGGTCCCACATGATTGTATTCATGCTTTATAAACTGGTAAGGGCGTAGCTTCTGAGATGAGTCTGGATGATCAGTGAATCTTTGCCTGAAAAATATCCAATCTTTCCAGATGATGTTTCGTCTCTTTCCTGATGAGCTCCCATGCCAGTGCACTGTAGTTCTGAAAACAAAGGAAAATGTACATATTAGTGGTATGGACTTTCTAGTCATATAATGATCATATTGTCTTGAACAACAAAGGGCTGGGGCCGTATGTAATATAATAATAATAATAATAATGTATGAAGCATGTCAGAGTAGGAGTGCTGATTTAGGATCAGTATTGTCTTTTAGATCACTATAAATAAGGCAGAGGAGACCTGATACTAGATCAGCACTTCTCTGAGATGCTTAATACATATGTCCCTAGAACCCCAAAATGTTTCAAAACTGCTCCTGCTTAGCCTAGTTAATATTGATTTGATTAGATATATTAAACACGTTGCCATCCGAAAACAAACTCACCATTTTTCTCAGTACCATCCTATTCAAATTCTTGAAGTAACGTTTCAGTCTCTCTCAGGTATCTTGGCAGGTGATACCTGTTGGACAAGATTAAAACATTAGCCTCCCACTGAACATAATAGCCCACATAGATTTTCTCACTTGTACAGTTAATAGTCTAAAGCTTAAACAGCGCTCTCCAACCCTGTTCCTGGAGAGATACGCTCCTTAGGTTTTCACTACAATCCTCCTCTAGCACAGCCGATTAATTAGCTGGTTGATAAACTGAATCAGGTTAGTTACAACTGGGGTTGGAGCGAAAACCTACAGGAGGGAGGTTCTCCATGACAGGGCTGGAGAGCCCTGACCTAAACAGGGATTATACTTTAAATAGACCCGTTACTTACACAGGAATTAAGGTTCTCAAATTGCGTTCGAGAATGTTGAGGAAATGTCCAGCTTTTTCTTGTCCCAGGTGACAGATTTCATATTCCCATCAAACAGTTTTGTGATTTGATAGATGGTCTCGTTCCGGAATCTGACTTGGTCCTCAAACTACACATGAACATGTAAAAAGAAGATTAGAAACAGTATAGTCTTCAATTATGCCATCAATGTAACGTTGGGTCACGACCGCTATACTAAAGCATATCAGAACATGAAAAGTCAAAATTCAAGTCTTTACCTTGGCGTCATCTATGGGTCTGTAAAGTGATTCGGGAAAAAGACAGGGGCATCCTGCTCTGTGATATTTCCTCCCCTGGAATAAAACCAATATAGTATTTTAAGTCACGCGTCTAAAAGTATAGCTTATACTGCAAGGACAGTATAGGCCTAATGTATACAGCCTCTCGTGATCGCGCTGTCATTATAGCCTAGCCCCCTTTTACTATGGCTACTCAAATATAGATTACAGTTTTCTAACACAGCTGCTAAACATGAAACATATGACTACTTTACTTGGTTGGTTGTTTTGCTGTCCTTAATACATGCATTCAGTCTCCTCTTACAGTGTGCTGATAACTCACCATCTGGTCCAGCAGGGAAAGGTATTCTGCGCTCAAGTGGCCGTAGTGGTGTCGGATCCAGTCACAGCAATGACACACGCTCTGCATACTGCAAATAATAAGAAAAATACACGTCCAACTCTGCATTGTATACATTGTAAATAGCAGTTTGCTTTGCTCTTAGTTTTCCAGTTGAGTTTGAACATTTTGGCTCTTATTAAGGAGTTTTATTTGGAGATGGGAAAGTGAAAACTGTATGGTGAATTTCCCCGATCAACCTACCGGAGGCGGGGACTTTAACTTTCCAGACTCTAGCACATGCAGCCAAAGGAATTACATGCCTTGTCCGACTTCTGGACGACCAAATGCCAGCGTTGAATGATAGTTTAACCACAACAATATAGGTTATTTTATTTGGATATAAGCTATTTGCGAGAATAAGCTACACATGAGCTAGGCTTTAACTGCCGTTATCTTCGCGTGAACCTCAAAAAAAAATACAAAACAAGCCTGATAACGAAATCGTCGAGGTCGAAACAAAACCCAAAATTATGACATTTACCCACATAATAAGTCAATTTAGTGGGTTTCGTTCCCAAGTTAGTCCGAAATATCCTTTCGCGGCGTTCTTGCAAGTCCTCATGTTGCGTTTCAAATGAAAATTGAAAGGGAGACGTCAGCGTCTCTCAACTTTTAATTTCAACAATGATGTAACCAACTTTCACCTGCTGGTGATGCAATTTTGACGAGCAATGATAACATGATTTGTTGGAACTTTGTCCTTTTCTTTACAAATGAAAAATAAAAATATATATTTGACCATACACTGAGTGTACAAATCATTAGGAACACCTTCCTAATATTGAGTTGCACCCCATTTTGCCCTCACAACAGCCTAAATTCGTCGGGGCATGGACTCTACAAGGTGTAGAAAGCGTTCCACAGGATGCTGGCCCATGTTGACTCCAATGCGTCCCACAAATGTGTCAAGTTGGCTGGATGTCCTTTGGGTGGTGGACCATTCTTCTTCTTTTTTATCCTTTATTTAACTAGGCAAGTCAGTTAACTGCTGGGAAAGCATAGGGCTTATGTCTATTTTTGGATATTGATAGACAATCTAAATTGTTGATGTTATGGAGCCACCAATACGGCTATGTTTCACTGCTGGTCTCAGATCCCTTCATCACTTTTCACTTAGCCTAGACTTTCTCCGTGCTTGTCTGTCTGTCTGTCTGTCTGTCTGTCTGTCTGTCTGTCTGTCTGTCTGTCTGTCTGTCTGTCTGTCTGTCTGTCTGTCTGTCTGCCTGTCTGTCTGTCTGTCTTACCCAATGCTCTTTCACCTGAGAAGCGTAACATGAGCCTGGTTCAACATTGTAGCAGCCGCCACAATTCACCGTTTTTTCCCTAATTAATAATTAGACCAAACAGAAATTATTTATAAGATGTCCTGGTGATTCAATAGTTAATCATTACATCACTTTAAGTTAAAAAACTATTTGTTTTGCTCAGAGTCTGTCAGTAACTCTATTAGAGGCAGATGATCTACTCTTTTGGCTGCTTCTGATGACGTTTGCATATAATGACAATAGAATCTCGAAACTATGCTGGTATTCTTTTGTCCTTTATTAAATATATGTATTATTATATTCTTATCTATGAATATTTTGTATTAGTAGCAGTAATAATTAGTAAATGGCACCATACAAAGTTCTATTTGGACCCAATTTTGGTTCAGTGATGAAGAACACCTTGGTTCTATATTTAGTTCAGTGAAAGAGTGTAGGCAAATTAATGGAATCATTCTGTAAAAAAAAATTATCATAAAAAGTGGCAATTTAACAAATTACTTTGGTAAACACAGGAGACAATGCTTCTTCTTGTTTTTACTTTTCCATTTCATATCCATTACATTGATATCACTTTTTACTCTAGAACATTCCAAGTGAAAAATATAGCCAACCATACACATTCATTGTTGACACATGCATTTGATTAATGTTATTCGCAATTACAGTATCAAGACCTTGAAATCCCCCAAAATATCCAGTACAAAGACAGAAGGAGACAAGAGAGAACAGTCTGAACATTTAAATAAAGATTACAGAGCAATGTGGAAAGGTCTACATTCTACAAGCTTTCTCATAGCATAAGAAAAGCATTGTTTCTCTTTGAGGTTAAAACTTCTTATGGATAGGGGCAGCATTTTCACGTTTGGATGAAAAGGGTGCCCAGAGTAAACGGCCTGCTACTCAGTCCCAGTTGCTAATATATGCATATTATTAGTAGATTCGATAGAAAACACTCTGAAGTTTCTAAAACTGTTTGAATGATGTCTGTGAGTATAACAGAACTCATATGGTAGGCAAAAACCTGAGAAGAAATCCAACCAGGAAGTGGGAAATCTGAGGTTGGTCGTTTTTCAACTCATTCCCTATTGAAGATAGAGTGGGATATAGGTCATGTTGCACTCCCTAAGGCTTACACTAGATGTCAACAGTCTTTAGAACCTTGTCTGATGCTTCTACTGTGAAGTGGGGCCGAATGAGACGGGAATGAGTCAGAGGTCTGCCAGCAGCCACGAGCTGGTCATGCGCATTCACATGAGAGGTAGCTCCCGTTCCATTTGCTTTTCTGAAGACAAAGGAATTCTCCGGTTGGAACATTATTGAAGAATTATGTTAAAAACATCCTAAAGATTGATTCTATACTTAGTTTGACATTTTTCTACGACCTGTAATATAACTTTTTGGACTTTTTGTCCGTACTTTCCGCTGGACTTTGGATTTGTTTACCAAACGCGCTAACAAAAGGAGGTATTTGGACATACATGATGAACTTTATGGAACAAATCAAACATTTATTGTGGAACTGGGATTCCGGGGAGTGCATTCTGACGAAGATCATCAATGGTAAGTGAATATTTATAATGCTATTTCTGACTTATGTTGACTCCACATGGCGGATATCTTCTTGGGTTGTGTTGGTCTCTGAGCGCCGTACTCAGATTATTGCATGGTTTGCTTTTTCCGTAAAGTTTTTTTGAAATCTGACACAGCGGTTGCATTAAGGAGAAGCATTTAATCTGTGAATAACACTTGTATCTTTTATCAATTTTTATTATGAGTATTTCTGTGAAAATTCACGGGATGTTTTGGAGGCAAAGCCAAATGTAAACTGAGGTTTTTGGATATAAATATGAACTTGATCGAACAGAAAATACATGTATTGTGTAACATGTTGTCCCGGGAGTGTCATTTGATGAAAAAAATCAAAGGTTAGTGATTCCTTTTATCAATATTTCAGCTTTTTGTGACTCCTCTCTTTGGTTGGAAAATCGCTGTATGCTTTCTGTGACTAGTTGCTGACCTAACATAATGATATGTTCTGCTTTCGCCGAAAAGCTTTTTGAAATCGGACACTGTGGTTGGATTAACGAGAATTTTATCGTTAAAATGGTGTCTAATACTTGTATGTTTGAGAAAATGTAATTATGAGATTTCTGTTGATTGAATTTGGCGCCCTGCGTTCTGCTAGCGGAACCACAGTCCTAGACATGTTTTAAAGAGAAAGTCTCCCAACAGTTTCAAGTCTTGGCTTGACAACCTTGTCGCCATTGCTTGACCCTCTGATATAAAATCAAAAGAAGACAGTTAATTAGTATTACAGTTTACAGAATGTTATCCTAATGTGCATCTAAAACTAGAACAATGGAAAAAAGATTTTCATTATTTTCATTATTTCCTCATTAAGCCGCAAATGTAGAAATGACTTGTCTGTCCTTGAAACCAGGTCCACCACTTGGGTTCCTCCTCCTGAAGTTTCAACTTGTGTTCTAGAGGTAAAGAACAAACCAATATTGATCCTACAGTGACAGCTTAAAGTGAATTGATTTCATCAAAGTGTTAGTGTTGGTTAGTTATGATTTTACTGATGAGATTATTGAAAGAATGATGTGAAAAAAAAACAGGCAATGTAAAACACGGATCTTTCCTCCCAACAGCTAAAGGTCCTGAAGCTTCTGCACATGTGCAGGACCTCCAACTCCGCACAGTCTCCTCTCCATTCATACAGAACAGGCTAGCCTACTGTGGCGAATGGTGCTCATTTAATAAAGTTAGATAAAATCTGAATCTATTTCTGCATGATCACATAATGATAGTTTTCTACATAACAGAACCAAATATAATAGCATAGTATAACGTTACTGTAAGACAAAAAAAACAACCTAGTTTCTCATGAAATTTGAGGACGATTGTGCTGCTAGGCAAAATATTTGCTTTGATTGAAACTAAACAGGTAGGCTATGCTACAGTTTGTTAACACCATCTGCTCTAAAATTCACTCATTGTACATCATTTAAAACAACACAATAGGCTACTACGAAACTGTAGCCTACAACTCAAGAAAATCTAAATGCATTTCCTCATGAAACTGATTGAGATCAATTGGTTGGTATGCAGATTCTGCATGACGTTACACTGGAAACATTTGAAGAGTTATTATTCACAATTGACTGTGAGAAATGTGAAGGGAGTTTCTCTACGAGGGAGGTTCTCTTTGCTAACCTCAAAGTCCACTATTGTGGCTAATCCTTATTGTGTCTAGCTTCACATAGATAGGTCGGACCACCATTAATCAAATAAGAACTGTTTTATAAATGATGGTGATTTTAGATGATGACAACTAGCCATATAGTTAGCCAAGCAACTATAGCTACATATTATGTCGTTTTTCTATGTGGAAGAACATTGTTTGCATCCATCAGCTAGCTAGCTTTTTTTATGACCAGCACTGTAGGTGCGCGAGACAACTTTAGCAGCATCATAGCATACCTATCGAAGAATCGTTAGTGTTAATATTGCACATCTTTGAAATAAAACACATTTTATTAACAAAGTGACTGGTAGTGTTGAATGAATGCTAAAGCCTTTACTTTTCATTTTCTCTCATGCGTTTCATTCTTATTACATTGATTCGGTAAATTCCAACTTTTTACAGTTTGTTAATTTCTGGTTGATAAAAGAGTATGCGCAAAAGATTAGCCTTTATTTGGCGCTTACCAAGACGACGAAAATGATGACGATGATGTGTGAGTTTGGCCTAATGTGAATGAGTAGGAATGTCACATTGATATATAGACTCATATAATGATGTAGGTTTCTGATTATGCAGCTTTTATATTAAGCATTTATCTCATGAAACCTTGTAAAAATGAACTGATCATGGCATTGATAGAACAACATTGTATGCCTATCAACAAATAAATTCTTATTGAAGCTCAGAGTACAACGTTCAAAACAGGCCCGCCCTGTCGAGTGCTAAAAATACACTTAATTGAAAAAAGGCTTTTGAATATAACTACATTTTGAGAAAATACAGTTGACTTGTTTTTAGGTCTTTCCCTAATGGATTCGTAGGCTAAAGCACTAAATGTACTGACATCCATATGTCCTGAGCATGTTTAATACAAATCTGAATGTTCACACACCAATTGACTAGGTTACAGAATGAGCAAAAAGATTAACAATATTTAAAAGTATACAAATGTTTATTAACTTAACATTTGATGAAGAGCAGCATATTTTCAAATAGATAAATCAATTACATTCATAAATAGGCATACATGAATAAATAACCTTGATAAATAAATAAATACATGTATAATATTTCTGTTTGAAGTTGCACATTACATGATTGTAGAATAGTAGGCTTTTAAAATCAAACACAACTGTAAA
>NW_024059577.1:0-33905 GCF_016432855.1 Salvelinus namaycush | reverse complement strand
CGGAGGATAAGGGTTAGGGCCAATCCCCTCAGAAATGTCTGGAAACTTGCAGGTGCCTTGGTGGAAGAGTGGGGTATCGCACAGCAAGAACTGGTAAATCTGGTGCAGTCCATGAGGAGATTTACTGCAGTACTTAATGCAGCTGGTGGCCACACCAGATACTGACTGTTACTTTTGATTTTGACCCCCTTGTTCAGGGACACATTATTCCATTACGGTTAGTCAGATGTCTGTGGAACTTGTTCAGTTTATGTCTCAGTTGTTGAATCATGTTCATACAAATATTTACACGTTAAGTTTGCTGAAAATAAATGCAGTTGACAGTGAGAGGACATTTCTTTTTCTGCTGAGTTTATATTCATCCTCTACAGTTTTGACATTGTAGACTTCAGAGGGAAAGTTCAAATGATTCACAATTAGCTGGAAGAGGAGGACTAGTAGGTAGTTCTACATTGCAGCCGATTGCTGTAGCAGATGAGGATAGAACAAAAGGTATGGCAGTACCATGTTTTGGGAGATTGTTGGCCTGATGTTGTCGTTCAGTTGGTGTTTGCCTAAATATCTGAAGTTGGGTAGACTTGACTTTCAAAAGAACCCTTTTCTGCAATGCGTAGTGACAATTCTGGGAGGCTGAATACATTTCCTGTCAGAATATCAATTGGCGTTGAGCCATGCCATGAACAATCTTTGATTAAATGCTCTTCGTGGCGATAGTGTTTGCCATGATTAGGATATACCAGTCTTGCATCTTGTTCCATGGTCTTCCGAGATTTCTTTGATTCCTTTAGGTAAATCATCTGAAAGCACTGTTTTTTTTTGTTGTTGCACGGCTTTAAATAAACATTAGGTATTATGAACACTTCTTTCGACATTTTACCCTTTCCCAAGAGCTCAGGTTTGTGTTTTCGAACCGTCACTTTACTCTAAATCCATAATTGAGCTTGATAACGTCTCTGATTTTGCAAACTACGATCAAAATTGTATTCTAGAATATCAGAGAGCAAACAAAATATCCACCCATCTTTTCCAATCTTACCTCAACGATTCTTACGCAAGTATGTATGAACCTCGATAACGACACTGTTAGTCAGTAAATTCAATTCCAGTTTCGTTTTTGCAGGTTAGGATGCAACATCAATGTCCAGACCTATTTCATGAGAGATCGGGTAGCACTCTTACACCCATTTGTGTGTTAAACTTCACATATCTAAGTTGGTAACATTTTGATTCGTTTCATCAGCACAAAGTGCAAGGTCAACCTTATCAGAGATGCTCTCTAGCTTGACCCAATGAGGTTCTACTTGTCTGACTTCCAGCAAATTGCCTCCCTTCGACACCCTGGCTAATAACATGTCCATTTCTTATTTTTTTCTTCATTAAAGCCAACCTCCTCCTTTTTGTTACTTCTTTCAGTCTTTGGTATTTCGGCTCAAGTGTTACTGTAGTGGCCTTCTGGTGATTGGAAAACTCTGCAGAATTCTTTTGTTTGCGACGTTTTTTCATGAAAGGATCCTTGTAAAATTCACATCTCTTTCGACCATGTAAATGTGTCTTTCTCATCCAAACTACTCCTAACCCATCCATAATCTCTTGAGCCAGCTCAGTTTTCCCACTTTGTAAATCCAGATCAAAATTTTGGTCTAGAACATCACAGACATCTGCCTGTAATTTCCACACACGTCTGAAGCAAAATCAGCCACTTCAAACATGACATCTCTGGTCAATAGATGCAAGTCAAGTTTCTCCTTTTTCACACATTTAGATTTCACATCCAGGTCAAGTCCTTTTTCCTTACAGAGAGGGTAGAGGTACTCCAATGCTTCTTCTAATGTGGGCATCATTAAGGATTCCTCCATTGTTATGTCTTTCTGAGTGAAGATGCTTTCTGTCTGGACATGTTGAGGATAGATCACATCCAGATCAGCCTCATCCTTTGCGCATATTTCATGAGGTCCATTTCCAGGACCAAAGAGTGCAGTCTCATCCGCACACCGTGTTAAAACTGTCTCAGTAAAGAGGCTTTCAGTCTTCACATGCGGAGATATCAGGTCCACAACAGGCTCCTCCTTTATGCAGATGTCAACGAGTGTACAATTTTCTGAGACGCTGTTATGCAAATTGCACCTTGCCCATGTAAGAGAGTAGTTACTTGCTTTCATTGTCTTTGGATCAGGAAGTTCAAACACTTCTGCTAACCACCCAGGTTGTATCTTCTTGTAATTATTTTTCATGCCTTTTAGTCTTGCCATAGTCCCGGGAGGAAAAAGTATATTGTACTTCATTACAAACACCAAGATCAAAGTTGTATTCTAGAATATCATAGATAACATGCTGTTGAGCTCTTTTAATCTCTTTAGCATATTCAGACACCTCAACCATTACACCATTTGTCAGTAAATGACGATCAAGTTTCTGTTTCGCTCCAGATCCAACATTGAAATCTACACCAATTTCCTTTGCACTTCTTGTATGGAGCTTTCCAATACTTTCCACAATCTCTTGGGTTATGTTTTGAGTAACTGACACGCCACTGCCGTATATATTTATCCTCTACCGCTTTTTGGCATTGCAGTCTTCGTCGTCTTCTATCGGCATTGTAGTCTTCGTCTTCATCAGAAGGAAAGTTGAATGGCTCACAGTAATCAGAAAGAATAGGCCTCGATCTAGTAGATACAGCTAAATTACATCCGCTTTCTGTAGCAGGTGAGGTTTGCACAGAAGGAACGGCAGTACTATATCTTGCTAGATGAACATTTTCAGCAGGCAATGGCAATTCAATATTGGTCTGGGTTTGGTTTACGCTAAACACCTGTGAAGTTGGGTTGATTTGAGCTTCAAAATAACCACAGTGAGTGAATGCAGGTTTGGATGCAACATCAAGGCCCAGACCTATTTCATGACAGAGTGGGTAGCAGTCTTTCACCAGTTCTTTGGTGTTAACGTCACATTTGAATGGTCTAAGTTGGTAACATTTGCTTCGTTTCATCAGCACAAAGTGCAAGGTCAATCTTATCAGAGATGCTCTCTAGCTTGACCCAATGAGGTTCTACTTGTCTGACTTCCAGCAAATCGCCTCCCTTCGACACCCTGGCTAATAACATCTCCATTTCTTTTTTTTTTCTCATTAAATCCAACCTCCTCCTTTTTGTTACTTCTTTCCGTCTTCGGTATTTCAGCTCAAGTGATAATGTAGTGAAATTCTGGTTACTGCAAATCTCTGCAGGATTCTTTCGTTTGCGTCGTTTTTTCATGAAAGTATCCTTGTCAAATGCACATCTCTTTTCACCTCGTAAAAATGGCTTTTCTTCAAAATGCGTAACGCATCCATAATCTCTTCAGCCAGCTCAGTTTTCCCACTTTGTAAATCCAGATCAAAATTTTGGTCTAGAACATCACAGACAATCTGCCTGTAATTTCCACACACGTCTGAAGCAAAATCAGCCACTTCAAACATTACATCTCTGGTCAATAGATGCAAGTCAAGTTTCTCCTTTTTCACACATTTAGATTTCACATCCAGGTCAAGTCCTTTTTCCTTACAGAGGGGGTAGAGGTACTCCAATGCTTCTTCTATTGTGGGCATCATTAAGGATTCCTCCATTGTTATGTCTTTCTGAGTGAAGACGCTTTCTGTCTGGACATGTTGAGGATAGATCACATCCAGATCAGCCTCATCCTTTGTGCATATTTCATGAGGTCCATTTTCAGGACCAAAGAGTGCGGTCTCATCCGCACACCGTGTTAAACTGTCTCAGTAAAGAGGCTTTCAGTCTTGACATGCGGAGGAGATATCAGGTCCACAACAGGCTCCTCCTTTATGCAGATGTCAAAGGGTGTACGATTTTCTGAGACGCTGTCATGCAAATTGGACCTTGCCCATTGACGAGAGTAGTTACTTGCTTTCATTGTCTTTGGATCAGGAAGTTCAAACACTTCTGCTAACCACCCAGGTTGTATCTTCTTGTAATTCTTTTCATGTCTTTTAGTTTTGCCATAGTCCGGGCGGAAAAAGTATATTGTACTTCATTACAAACACCAAGATCAAAGTTGTATTCTAGAATATCATAGATAACACGCTGTTCAGCGCTTTTAATCGCTTTAGCATATTCAGACACCTCAACCATTACACCATTTGTCAGTAAATGACGATCAAGTTTCTGTTTCACTCCAGATTCAACATTGAAATCTACACCAATTTCCTTGCACTTCGTGTATAGAGCTTTCCAATACTTTCCACAATCTCTTGGGTTATGTTTTGAGTAACTGACACGCCACTGCCGTATATATTTATCCTCTACCGCTTTTTGGCATTGCAGTCTTCGTCTTCTATCGGCATTGTAGTCTTCGTCTTCATCAGAAGGAAAGTTGAATGGCTCACAGTAATCAGAAAGAATAGGCCTCGATCTAGTAGATACAGCTAAATTACATCCGCTTTCTGTAGCAGGTGAGGTTTGCACAGAAGGAACGGCAGTACTATATCTTGCTAGATGAACATTTTCAGCAGGCAATGGCAATTCAATATTGGTCTGGTTTGGTTTACGCTAAACACCTGTGAAGTTGGGTTGATTTGAGCTTCAAATAACCACAGTGAGTGAATGCAGGTTTGGATGCAACATCAAGGCCCAGACCTATTTCATGACAGAGTGGGTAGCAGTCTTTCACCAGTTCTTTGGTGTTAAACGTCACATTTGAATGGTCTAAGTTGGTAACATTTTGCTTCGTTTCATCAGCACAAAGTGCAAGGTCAATCTTATCAGAGATGCTCTCTAGCTTGACCCAATGAGGTTCTACTTGTCTGACTTCCAGCAAATCGCCTCCCTTCGACACCCTGGCTAATAACATCTCCATTTCTTTTTTTTTTCTCATTAAATCCAACCTCCTCCTTTTTGTTACTTCTTTCCGTCTTCGGTATTTCAACTCAAGTGATGCTGTAGTGAAATTCTGGTTACTGCAAATCTCTGCAGGATTCTTTCGTTTGCGTCGTTTTTTCATGAAAGTATCCTTGTCAAATGCACATCTCTTTTCACCTTGTAAAAATGGCTTTTTCTTCAAAATGCGTAACGCATCCATAATCTCTTCAGCCAGCTCAGTTTTCCCACTTTGTAAATCCAGATCAAAATTTTGGTCTAGAACATCACAGACAATCTGCCTGTAATTTCCACACACGTCTGAAGCAAAATCAGCCACTTCAAACATTACATCTCTGGTCAATAGATGCAAGTCAAGTTTCTCCTTTTTCACACATTTAGATTTCACATCCAGGTCAACTCCTTTTTCCTTACAGAGAGGGTAGAGGTACTCCAATGCTTCTTCTAATGTGGGCATCATTGAGGATTGCTCCATTGTTATGTCTGTCTGAGTGAAGACGCTTTCTGTCTGGACATGTTGAAGATAGATCACATCCAGATCAGCCTCATCCTTTGTGCATATTTCATTAGGTCCATTTTCAGGGCCAAGGAATGCAGTCTCATCCGCACACCGTGTTAAAACTGTCTCAGTAAAGAGGCTTTCAGTCTTCACATGCGGAGGAGATATCAGGTCCACAACAGGCTCCTCCTTTATACAGATGTCAAAGGGTGTTAGATTTTTTGAGACGCTGTTATGCAAATTGGACCTTGCCCATTGACGAGAGTAGTTAGTTGCTTTCATTGTCTTTGGATCAGGAAATTCAAACACTTCTGCTAACCATCCAGGTTGTGTCCTCTTGTAATTCTTTTTCATCATTTCTTTTAGTTTTAACATAATCCGGCTGCCAAAATCATATTGTAATTCCCTACCAACACCAAGATCAAAGTTGTATTCTAGAATATCATAGATAACATGCCGGTGAGCTCTTTTAATCTCTTTAGCATATTCAGACACCTCAGCCATTACACCATTTGTCAGTAAATGACGATCAAGTTTCTGTTTCGCTCCAGATCCAACATTGAAAACTACACCCATTTCCTTGCACTTCTTGTATGGAGCTTTCCAATACTTTCCAAAATGTCTTGGGGTTTTTCTTGAGTAACTGACACGACACTGCCGTATATACTCATCCTCTACTGTTTTTTGGCATTGAAGTCTTCGTCTTCCATCGCCATTGTAGTCTTCGTCTTCATCAGAAGGAAAGTTGAATGGCTCACAGTAATCAGAAAGAATAGGCCTCGATCTAGTAGATACAGCTAAATTACATCCGCTTTCTGTAGCAGGTGAGGTTAGCACAGAAGGAATGTCAGTACTATATCTTGCTAGATGAACATTTTCAGCAGGCAATGGCAATTCAATATTGGTCTGGGTTTGGTTTACGCTAAACACCTGTGAAGATGGGTTGATTTGAGCTTCAAATGAACCACATAGGGTGAATGCATTTGCTATGGGAATATCACTGGACGGTGATCCATGCCATGACTTCTCTTTGAGAAAATGCCCTTCGGATGTACTAACGGGATCTTGGGCATTACAGAAATAAACCACTTTGACAGCGTTATTCTCCCCATCACTTGTGCCTGTCTTTTCAGGGAAAAGACGTAAAATCTGCCCTTGACTTGTTGTTTGGGAACTGATGGAAGGTACATGTGAATGCTCTTTTGGTAAACCCACATAGGAACATGAAGACCATGGGACAGTTGGGGATATTCCCATGTCATTCTCCTCAAGCTTTACATCAATCTCAGAAGGAAAATAACTGTCTGATAAATTGTTGGTAGTTTGGATCACTGTATAGTCATGTTCATATGTTGAATTGGTTTTGGTTTCCAGATAACTTGTTTCTGTGTTTCCTGACACTGGAGAATGTGGGTAATCTATGCAGGCATTAATTGAATCAGACCAAATGGTTACTTGGGATCTCTCTGCTTCATCGTCCTCCATCTTAACATCCATTTTGCACCAATAAACTACAAAAACAAACTCGTCAAAAAGCCCTGATGACAATCTCTAAACTGAGAACAGTCGATTGTTAGATATGACAAGGGCACTGCGTTCATCCACCTCTGGCCTGCTCGCCTCCCTACCTCTGAGGAAGTACAGTTCCCGCTCAGCCCAGTCAAAACTGTTCGCTGCTCTGGCACCCCAATGGTGGAACAAACTCCCTCACGACGCCAGGTCAGCGGAGTCAATCACCACCTTCCGGAGACACCTGAAACCCCACCTCTTTAAGGAATACCTAGGATAGGATAAAGTAATCCTTCTAACCCCCCCCCCCCCCCTTAAAAGAGTTAGATGCACTATTGTAAAGTGGTTGTTCCACTGGATATCATAAGGTGAATGCACCAATTTGTAAGTCGCTCTGGATAAGAGCGTCTGCTAAATGACTTAAATGTAAAATGTTAAATGTAAATATGACAGAACAACTTATTAAAAAAAAGGAATGTCAACGTCACTTTACGGTACAACCAGTCACCAGCAGCAATTGGTCATTTATTTAATATTGATAAATACTGTAAATTCTTTTTCAGACCCACCCGGGAATCAGACTCGCTGTCAGACTGCTAAAAATATATAATTCACCAATTTGCGACTACCCGTGTCTTTCCAATACATACATGGGCTATAAAAATTACCATACAACTGATCTGACCAAGCTAGCCAGTCAACTTCCTAGCTAGCTAGCTAGCTAGCCAGCCAACTTCCTAGCTAGCTAACGAGCTAGCTAGCTAGCTAACGAGCTAGCTAGCTAGCTAAATGGCAACAAACGCCTAAATCGTATTTGGCGATGTATCTAACGTTAGCTATTTAGATTTAACTTTTTATTGTATTTTGCTAACTAGGTTAATGCGGTTAGCAACTGCTAACCAATCGTTAGCAAGCTATCTAGTTGTCCGTAACATAACTAGCTAGCGTTAAGTTTGCTACTAGGCTACCTACCTAAGATAACGTACCGTTACCTTTACTGGTGGTGGACTACAGCAAATCCCTTGGCCTGCATTGTGTTTAAAGAAAATCGAGACGCAAAAAGTTGACTTCACATTTCTTAAAACCGCCTGCTAGCTAGCAGCAGCATGCGTCGGAGTGGAATTTTTAAGTAGCACTTTAAGTCCCTCGTCAGGTGGTTGTGGCTAGTTGCGGTACAGCTACAGACGAACGTGACGTTATTCTCCCGCCGTGCAATTCGGTTTTGACTAATTTTATACGTAGTCACAGATGATCCGTTATATTGACCAGATACTATAGTGACTAGTAACCGAAAGGTTGCAAGATAGAATCCCCAAGCTGACAAGTTAAAAATCTGTCCTTCTTTTCCCGAACAAGGCAGTTAACCCACTGTTCCTAGGCTGTCATTGTAAATAAATAAAAATTCTTAACTGACTTGCCTAGTTAAATATATATATTTTTTAAATAAATAAGGCTGCAGTATGGTGATCACCACTGACCCAGATATGCCAAGACCCTCAAAATGCCTTATATCTGTGGTGGCATCGGTGTAGATGATCAGGTCCTGTACATATCCTGTCAGAGAGCCACGTAAACAGAGAACTTGACTCCAAATCTGTGATGCTTTGATGGGATGTATTGGCAGAATGTAAGCCTCCCTTTCCAAGCCATGAGAGGCTCATCAAAGCACAAGTCCTTGTAAAGCACAAAAATTCTTCCAAATGCCCTGGTCAAGTTGCCCAGGACATTCCTGATTTTGTGAAGGGGGTCGGCAAGGTTGGCAGTGGCGTTGTTCATAAAGTGGAGCGCACTCGGCAAGACAAGGAAGCGGTCCTGGGAGATAAGGGTTGGGAAAAATGGGTCTGCAGCATGGGGTCAGTGGTCCAGTAGTCCCTCACAGAGCCCTTCTTCACTAGCCCCATCAGCAGCACCGCGACCTGGAAGGTATACATTTCACTGATGGTATTGTTCACCCATTTTGAGAACTTCCCTTTTATGCCAGCGACAGTCTTTTCTTTCAGTTCATGAGAAAACTTGCAAACAAATTATGCACATTTAGTAGGCTAAAGCCATTATGAATTTTGATACATTTGAAAAGAGCCTTGGGGTTTTCTGTAATATGATAACGATAATACCTGTTGGTTTCCTGCACCACACTCTCCACCAATTCCTCAAGGAACAGTTTAAAACACTCTGCCTCTGAGGAGGTAGGCAGGGTGCTTTGTACACCAGACAGGGTGTCATTAAAGTCTATCTCTGATTGTTTGAAGTGACAGGATCTCCAGCAGCGGGGAGCGACCTCCTCAACTTCAACCTCTTCTCCCTTACAGCCTACAAGATTGGCAGTAGCACCAGCATCTTGGGAAGGTGAGGGATGCTCATTGCCTGCAAGGTTGGACTGGGCACCCTTGTCACTCTCATACACAGGTTCTTCAGAATTACAAAATATTTATTGTACCTCCTCATCAGTGAGGCGTTTCCTTTTGAAACCTGACATTATCTCTATACTCAAAGGCTATCAGTGTCTGTCAAGAGTTACGATTTTTTGTCATGACTGACTTAGATTCTAGGTATGGTTACTCTGGGTTGCCAGCTTAGACCCCTCCTTCCCAGGAGTTTTATTTTTATTCAGATTATAAACATCTGTGTTTATTGATGAATCACCCATCATAGTAATATTTCCTCCATCATATCCCCTCATGATACCTTCCCCCATTTCTACCCCGATGAATTGAAAACCCCCCACAAATTAAATGACCCCCCCATATACCCCCCTAAAATGGTTTTAAATAAATCTGGCAATCCTGTTTAGCTTTCGCGCTACGTCTAGGCAGTAGACTTGTATTTGGGGTGATGATCTGTGAGGTGATAGCATTTGATTTGCTTTGTGATTCGTCAAAAACTGTAAACGACTTCTCAGGTCATGTGCTCCGGTTCTTGAATACACTGTAGCAAGCACATCGAAGATTTGTAATATGCTGAAAAGTGGTCATACTAAGTTGATATTTTTCGGACAATGGGCGCTGCCAACTTTGACTTTGTTTATTTGCGTCTTATAGTGAATGGCATTCTGGGATAAGGGAGTTTTTAGCTTGTTAAACATAAACAAACATGGCTGCCATCATAAAGAATTTAGCTGCTGTTAGCTTAGCTGAAATGTATCTCTTTTCTAAACAATATTACATTTCTCTCATGTGCTTACTAGAGATGTGGTACATTGTAAACAAGTCTAGCTGTTAGGTCGCTAACTTTATTATTTGCCTGTTATTTAGACTGGTTTATAGAGTTTGGCTGTGGATGTGTTCCGTGATGCTTGGATGAGGAAGTTCACATTTATCTTTTACAATAAAAGGTGAAATTGAAGAAAAATAGCACAAAATATTGTTTAGATGCTTTTAAGACAATAATGCTGTTTAAACGTATGTGTTGCATCATACATTCTGTTGCTCCTGTTCCAAACACATATTTGCGATAGTACGCTGCAGGGACCACTCAACAATGATCACAAATATGTAATGGTATGCGTCTGTCATGGAATTCTAGGAGTGGTGGGTGTAGAGTCAGGCGCAGAGAGTAATACTTCCAATAGATGTGTTTATTTCGCTTGGTCTAGCCAACAAACAGGCAATGACCATAAAACAGGTATGTCTCCAAAAACAAGGAAAATAACATACAACAAATTACGCAGGAGGAAAACAACTTCACCACTGACAGTAAGAATAAGCCCGCAAAAAAGCAGGCGGGCACTGGAAGTTTAAAGAGACCCTTAATGAACCAAAATATGCAACAGGTGAAAACAATCAAGACAAAACCAACACCACCGCTAACTAGCTAGCCATTTCACATCGGTTACACTGCCAAAGGAGGGTCAACCTGTTATTAAATCCAAGGGTTCACATACTTTTTCCAACCTGCACTGTGAATGTTTACACAGTGTGTTCAATAAAGACATGAACAATTATCATTGTTTGTGTGTTATTAGTTTAAGCAGACTGTTTGTCTATTGTTGTGACTTAGATGAAGATCAGATACAATTTTCTGACCAATTTATGCAGAAATCCTGGTAATTCTAAAGGGTTCACATACTTTGTCTTCCCACTGTAAGTAAACATACTTTAAAGTTCTACTTAAGTTGTTTTGGGGGGTATCTGTACTTTACTATTTATATTTTTGACAACTTTTACTTCACTACATTCCTAAAGAAAATATTGTACTTTTTACTCCATACATTTTCCCTGACAACCCAAAGTACTCGTTACATTTTGAATCATTAGCAGGACAGGAAAATTGTGAAATTCACACACTTATCCACAGAACACGTGGTTATCCCTACTGCCTATGGTCTGGTGGACTCACTAAACACAAATGCATTGTTTGTAAATAATGTCTGAGTGTTGGAGTGTGCCCCTGGCTAGCCGTAATTTTTTTAAACAAGAAAATGACTACAGAACGAAGCCAACCTCAGCGTGAGCTTTGGTTGCGAATGGTATGAACTTTGAACTCTTATTCACTACAGAAGTGATACCTCCTAGCCGTTGACTTAGCAACAGCAGCTGCAAACGTGGGCTAGGAAAGAACAGACAGAGTATCCCGTCTACCACACAACGACGTTACTACAACGCATCCAATTTATCAGCAGAGACATTCTTCAAAGGACAAAGGCCTTCCTTCCATCTACCACCAACCTACCGAAGCGCAGCTCAGAGTAAATATTTATTGCATTTTCCTTTTCCAAATGGGCGGTAATTTAGAATGCATAAGATTCTGTATTTACGATAGACATCGCTTCTCCCTTTGTTCTTCAGTCTTCCCGCTCTTTCACTCAAACCCAGCCCCCTTTTCTTTGTGTAACCAGCTGTCATATCTGTTCCGTCCGCTAGGGACGTTTTCCTTTATGATATAATTTGTAATCAACGTATGATTCATTCTGTGTATATGTAATTCTGTGTGATTAGTTAGGTATTTAGTTAATAAATAATTAAACCCAATTTTCTATTGCTGATTCAAATTGTTAGCCAGGGTTCGTGAAGATAACCAAGAATTTACAACTTTCAGATGAGACTGAAATAAGGTGACGATTAATATTGACTGCTATTGATGTAAAATATTACTAGGTCTTTAAGAGTTTATTCAGAAGATAACTGCTCTATAAATATTATTTTGTGGTGCCCCAACTTTCTAGTTAATTACATTTACATGATTAGCTCAATCAGGTAATATTAATTACAGAGAAAGGATTTTATAGAATAGCATGTCATATCACTTAATCCGGCATAGCCAAAGACACGACACACTTCATGAATGGAACTCCAAAGATGTGCAGGTGAGGGTCAACAGGTATCAGAGGGAGCAGAGAGCCTCAATGAGACAAGGCAGCTTTTCACAGCTGAAGAGTCATTCCACTGCTCTGCATGACAGCAATCTCTACTGCAGTCCACACTGCCTTCTCCCACCTGGACAAGAGGACCACCTATGTCAGAATGCTGTTAATTGAAAACAGCTCAGAGTTCAACACCATAGTGCCCTCCAAGCTCATCTCTAAGCTAAGGACCCTGGGACTGAACACCTCCCTCTGCAACTGGATCCTGGACCAGTGGGTAAGGGTAGGCAACAACACATCCGCCACACTGACCATCAACACGGGGGCCCATCGGGTGCGTGCTTAGTCCCCTCTTGTACTCCCTGTTCACCCACGACTGTGTGGTAGTGCACAACTCCAATATCATCATTACGTTTACTGATGACACAATGGTGGTATGCCTGATCACCGATGCCGATGAGACGGCCAACAGGGAGGAGGTCAGAGACCTGGCAGTGCGGTGCTAGGGCAACAACCTCTTCCTCAACGTCAACAAGACAAAGGAGCTGGTTGTGGACTACAAGAAACGGAGGACCGAGCTCGCCCCCTTCCACATCGACAGGGCTCTTGTAGAGCAGGTCGAGAGCTTCAAGTTCCTCGGTGTCCACATCACTAAGGAACTGTCATGGTCCACACACATCTACAGTTGTGAAAAGGACACAACACCTCTTCCCCCTCAGGAGGCTGAAAAGATTTGGCACGGGTCCTCAGAGCCTCAAAAAGTTATACTCAAAATCATTACAAAAGCTGCGTACTGGAAACCTGTGACTATTAATGAAGCCAATCAGAGCTTTCAGAATGACCTTCCGTCCTATCAGTGTGCCTGTCTTCAATGGGAGGAGACCAGGCATTTCTAATTAACACTGCTGGTATGAATCACCAACGTCAGTTTCTTTTATATTTCTTTCCCTTTATTTAACAAGGAAATGCCAGTAAAGTGTTGGTCGGAGCTATGATACTACAGGATTGAGAGGGTCTTGTCTAGATTCAATTGATTTTGATATCAGGCAATAAGGAAAATCATGAACATGATAATAATTCATTATTTATCGTTAAAAACAACAATGTTAAGATGTATTAAAGTGAGTTTTCTGGAAATGCACTTGATACGAACAACAGGAACCATTAACAAATACTATCTTCCATTAACAAATACTGTCTTCATTAACAAATACTATCTTCATTAACAAATAGTGTTTTCATTAACAAATACTGTCTCCCATTAACAAATAATGTCTTCATTAACAAATACTGTCTTCATTAACAAATACTGTCTTCCATTGCAGAACATGGAGAAGGTTCTGATCCGTCCCACCGCGTTCAAACCGGTGGTCCCGAAGAACCGCCACTCAGTGCAGTACCTCTCCCCGAGACCAGGGGGCAACCTCTCTGAGAGCCAAGGCACCCTCAACCTCCTCATGCCCTTGTCTATCAACGGGAATAACGGAAATACAGTGGTCAATAACGTGAATACCGTGTTCAATAACGTGGTCAATGGCACGGGGAGCTACGGGAACGTTGTACCTCTGGTCGGCTCGTCCTCTTCCTCAGATAGCAAGAGGAACTCATACAGCGGAGGACGCAACGCTCGCAGCAGCCATTCCTGCTCCATGTCAGACTCTGGCCGTAACTCCCTGTCCAGCCTGCCCACCCACAGCAGCCTGGCCAATAGCGAGGCCTCCGGGTCGGGTTCAGGGTCTGTGGGGTCCGGGGTGGGCCCGGAGCCTGGGAGAACCACCACCACAAACGGGGGGTCGGGGATCAACGGAGGTCACGCCCACTCTACCTCCCACGGTCACTCAAACTCGGACAGCGGGCGGTCGTCGTCCAGTAAGAGCACAGGGTCGCTGAGTGGGCGAGGCCAGCCCCTGTCGGACAGCGGGTCGTGTGGGCGCTCGCCCCCGACCCTGGAGGGTTACGAGGGGGTGGTTAGGGAGCTGGAGGAGAAGTTGAGGGAGAGAGACCTGGAGCTGCAGCAACTCAGAGAGAACCTGGACGAGAACGAGGCCGCCATCTGTCAGGTGAGAGGGGATTTAAGCAGGCCTAAAGTGTTTCCTCGAGGAGCAATATGATTAAAATGTTTGTTTCTGTCATTTCTGCTGGTTCTATTACTAAGCTCAATTATTCCATATATACTGAACGAAAATATAAATGAAACATGCTACAATTTCAATGAAACAGTTGATATTTAAATAAATAAATTACGCCCTAATCTATGGATTTCACATGACTGGGCAGGGGCGCAGCCAGGGATTGGCCTGGGAAGGCCTAGGCCCACCCACTTGGGAGCCAGGCCCAGCCAATCAGAATTAGTTTTTCCCACAAAAGGGCTTTATTACAGACAGAAATACTCCTCAGTTTCATTAGCTGTCTGGGTGGCTGGTTTCAGACGATCCCGCAGGTGAAGAAGCCGTATGTGGAGGTCCTGGGCTGGCGTGGTTAAACATGGTCTGCGGTTGTGAGGCCTGTTGGCCGTACTGCCAAATTCACTAAAACGATGTGGGAGGTGGCTTATGAACATTAGATTGTCTGGCAACAGCTCTGGTGGACATTCCTGCAGTCAGCATGCCAATTGCACGCTCCCTCAAAACTTGAGACATCTGTGGCATTGTGTTGTGTGACAAAACTGCATATTTTAGAGTGTTTTTTTATTGTCCCCAGCACAAGGAGCACCTGTGTAATGATCATGTTATTTTATCAGCTTCTTGATATGCCACACCTGTCAGGTGGATGGATTAACTTGGCAAAGGAGAAATGCTCACTAACAGGGATGTAAACACATTTGTGCACATAATTTGCGAAAAAATAAGCTTTTTGTGCGTATGGAAAATGTCTGGGATCTTTTATTTCAGCTCATGAAACATGGCAACAACACATTACATGTTACATTTATATTTTTGTTCAGTGTATACTTTTGAGCCATACTAGTGCTGGTTCACAGTTTGACCTCTGGATGTGGTAACTGTATGTAACCTCTAAACTGTGACGTCTAACCCCTGACCTCCTGTCCTGTAGGTATACGAGAAGAAGCAGCTTCGCTGTGAGAGAGAGCTGGAAGAGCTGAGACAGAGCTGTTCCTCTAAGATGAAACAGGCTTCACAGAAGGCCCAGAGAGTACAACAGGCCTTACAGCTACAGGTAACAGACAGAGATACTTCAGTCAACTTAGTTTGAGAAGCAGGGCCCTTCTTTGTGTGACAGGTATTGTTGCAAGTTACATAAAAAGCTATTATTATTATTGTTTATTACTGTATGATATGTTACTTCTGTTTCGGTAGCGTCTCTTCATTTTCGGACTGTCAAAATGTCACCCTAACACCGTACCCAAACAGGCCGCGCACGTGCACCATTGTGCGCAAATTGATTTTGTTCCCCACACCAAACGCGATCCCGACACGCAGGTTGAAATATCAAAACAAACTCTGAACCAATTATATTAATTTGGGGACAGGTTGAAAAGCATTAAACATTTATGGCAATTTAGCTAGCTAGCTTGCTGTTGCTAGCTAATTTGTCCTGGGATATAAACGTTGAGTTGCTATCTTACCTGAAATGCACAAGGTCCTCTACTCCGAAAATTAATCCACACATAAAACGGTCAACCGAATCGTTTCTAGTCATCCCTCCTCCTTCCATGCTTTTTCTTCTTTGGACTTTATATGGCGATTGGCATCTAACTTCCATAGTTACCACGATGACCGACCGAACTCAGTTCATCTTTCAATCACCCACATGGGCATAACCAATGAGGAGATGGCACGTGGGTATCTGCTTCTATAAACCAATGAGGAGATGGGAGAGGCAGGACTTGCACTCCATTCAGCGTCACAAATAGAACTGACTTCTATATTAGCGCTTGGCAACGCAGACGCTCAATGGGGCACGCGAGCAGTGTGGGTGCAATAATTGAATAACATGTATGTTACAATTTATTTTGCAATGCTCGCAAATGCGACGTGAGCGGTGTGGTCAGCATGTAACTGTCTGTGTCTTTATTTCAGGTGTTCCAACTGCAGCAAGAGAAGAAGAAGCTTCAGGAGGACTTCTCCTCTCTGCTGCAGAACAGGGAAGAGCTGGAGAGGAGGTGTGCCTCTATACAGAGAGAGCAGACCCAGCTGGGACCACGCCTAGAAGAGACCAAGTGGGAGGTGGTTGATTCATGTACACCATTTCAAAGTAAGTGATCTCAATATTCACAAAATATTTATTCTCCCTCATTTCCTCCTTCCTTCCCTCCCCAGGTGTGTCAGAAATCAGGTGAGATCTCCCTTTTGAAACAGCAACTGAAGGAGTGCCAGTCAGAGCTGAGCCAGAAGGGCGGGGAGCTGGTGGTCCTGAAGTCCCAGTTGAGAGAGGTCAGGTCCGATCTCCAGAACAGCCAGGCTACGACCCAGGAGGCTGGGTCGGCCCTACGAACACGCTCCCTGGAGCTGGAGGTCTGCGAGAATGAGCTCCAGCGCAGGAAGAGCGAAGCCGAGCTGCTCCGCGAGAAAGTCGGACGCTTGGAGGAAGAGTTGGCCCGCCTCCGAGATGCCCTGGCCAATCAGGAAGGAGGTTATCTTCCTGGAGGCCAGGCACCAGCCACTAAGGGCCAATGTATGAGCCTGCCCCTCTCCCAGGGGCGTGGGGGGTGGAAGGGAGGGCCTCAGCCCCTCTGTGGGGCACCGAGAGGCGGAGGAGGGGAGGCTGGGTTGGGGAGGGGAGAGTGATGAGACCAAGGCTCAGAGGCAGAGTGCTGAAGCTGTGCTGGGACTCAGGCAACAGGTGAGCTCCAACAACAACGATGTTTATACTTTCTTTCAGTCTCATATGAACCCCCAACCCTCACACCATTGCACTAGTTTCTGTGGTTTCTCTATTGGTGTTCAGACAGTAAAACCTGTACTGTAATACATGTTAAAACCACACACTTGAAAAAACAATGTTTCAATAATTTTTTTACCATTTTCATTGCAGAATAGTGCTTGAATAATACTTATACTGCTCTGTTGTGTATTGTTTTAACATTGTGATAGAACAACTTCATATGGATTTTGAAATGATCAAATAACTTCCATCAATCAGTTAATCAACCAATCAATCCATGTGTTGTGTGTCAGGTGGAGAGGCTGAGGGCAGAGCTGATGTACGAGAGGAGGAGCAGTGAGGAGCAGCTGGGCGGATTTGAGGAGGAGAGGAGGGTCTGGCAGCAGGAAAAGGAAAAGGTGATCCGCTACCAGAAGCAGCTGCAGCAGAACTACATCCAGATGTACAGGAGGAACAGAGATCTGGAGAGAGTGATGAGAGAGCTCAGTCTAGAGCTGGAGAACAGAGATGTAGAGGACTACGACATCCACAGCGGCAGCAACGACATCCACTTCGAGGAGATCGCCGCTACTGAGATCTAGAGGGACCATACAAGGGTGTCCTCTTGCCCCAGTGAGATTTAGAGACCAGACAGGGGCGTAGTCTAACCCCAGTGAGATTTAGAGAACAGACAGGGCGTAGTCTAACCCCAGTGATATTTAGAGACCAGACAGGGCGTTGTCTAACCCCAGTGATATTTAGAGACCAGACAGGGCGTAGTCTAACCCCAGTGATATTTAGAGACCAGACAGGGCGTAGTCTAACCCCAGTGAGATTTAGAGACCAGACAGGGCGTAGTCTAACCCCAGTGAGATTTAGAGACCAGACAGGGCGTTGTCTAACCCCAGTGAGATTTAGAGACCAGACAGGGCGTAGTCTAACCCCAGTGAGATTTAGAGACCAGACAGGGCGTAGTCTAACCCCAGTGAGATTTAGAGACCAGACAGGGCGTAGTCTAACCCCAGTGTCCTCTCGCTCCCATGACAATTAGTACCAGCACCCTGATTTGATCTGATTTCCCCATCACTGCTACTGAGAGGTCTGCGTCCAAAATGGAACCCTATTCGCTATGTAGTGCACTTATTTTGGATAGAGAACAGGTTACCGTTTTAAATTTGCATCCAGACTACAGAGGGTGTACCTGGACTTACTCCCCTAACCACAGTACCAGCACTCTTTACTTCTCTACACTCTTGGGAAAGAATGTGCTATCTAGAACCTAAACGGGTTCTTTGTCTGTTCCCATAGGATAACCCTTTGAATAACTAGTTTTGGTTCCAGATAGAACCCTTTTGGTTCCAGGCAGAACCTCAAACCAAAAAGGGTTCCCCCATGGGGACAGCCGAAGTATACTTTTGGAACCCTTTTTTCTAAGTGTGTATGCTGTCATGGACATTAAGGGAGCATCTCTGTCTCAGGGTTGATTTACTCTACTAGACACTGGGATGCACCCTCCTCTAGGCCCTCACAGGAACAGCTGACTACCTGCAGTCAGAAAGGACTCCATCATTTCGTCATTCGGACTTGAAAGAAGTTTAGGGTGTATCTCAACAGTTTAAAGTGGCTTCCTTTCCAGATTGAGATTCACCCTCAGACCAACACATCCTCATTGCCTTCTCACATGGGTTTGATTTCCCAGCTATAGTACCAGCACTCTATGGGACGTATACTATGACTTTTGACTTGAGAAACAAGCAGGCATCACTCAAACCTTGCTCAAATCAGGGTATTGAAAGCAATGGGAGTCGCAGAAAAAGGGCACAGATCTCAGATCAAGTGAAATCATATCTGTATATAGCACACAGGGGTGACTATCTGACGACCAGCACATAATGATGACATCACAATAAAGATGACATCACCCCTCGACTGTGTTTACGTTTGTCCACAGGACTCAGAGCAAAAGTCCCACTTTTACAATGTGTTCTCATGTTACATATACACTATTCAATGGATCATCAACTGATCTAGACGTAGCAATTTTAAGCTACAGCCTGGTCTTTTCTGAGTTACAGAAACACTGGAGTATTTTAATGGAATGTATAAGGATTCTTGGCACATAGTAAGTGCAACCATTCAGTTATCAACACCGGCTAAGACACAAACTAGGCTACACCAAGAGAATACCTGGGATCATTTTGCAAAAAAATTCATAATGCTCTTTTCAGTTCTGGACGTGACTGTTCTGTCTTTCTCATGTAGTTGACCTCTTTGTATGGACACAGAAGAGATAGAAGCATGTAGCAATAAGAGAGAGTGCAGCTTGGGAGATCTCGCTCTCATATCAAAGGAAGAAACAAATCTCTCTCTCTTTCCTGTTAACTAGCACAGATTTTCATATCAAAGGAAAAAACAAACATTTATTGGTTAAAACTAAAGCTGCCCGTCAAAGATATTGATGCTGCAACTGCTGCTGGGACTGTTATGGAGCCTTCTTGGATCCGTGAGGTCAGGGGTCGTGGATCAGGAAGCCTTTGGTGGCACTTTCCCTGATGGTATCACAGTGAAAGCAACAAAACATCAATGCCAAACTGTACTGTAGACCTCCCTCCCTTGTCCTCTCTCACTGTCACACACTCTGGACTGTGAATACTCTTCCGAGTATTACTAGACCCCCCCCTCTCCCTCCCTCACTCAAAAAAAACAAATAACACTTCCTAGTCTTCCTATCCCTGACTGTGAGACTCCCTCACTGACATGTAGATAATGTGGGTGGCATGATTGCATGTCTTTCCCTGTCTGTCAGAGTCGGTCCAGATAATGTAGGGGTTTGTGCTGGACATTGCATGATAGATTAGCCTAAGGCATGACACCCCGGTCATTATGGAACTGTTACACTGGTTATGTTATTGCCTTGGGAGCTCCAAGGGGGATGGGACTGAAATCTCTGGTCAACATATTGGCAGCCACTGGGAACCATAGAAATAAACTTACTGTAACGGGCTTCCTCCTTCTCCTCATCCGAAGAGGAGTAGCAGGGATTTGACCAAAATGCAGCGGGTTGTGAATACATAATGATTTAATAGACAAAACGGAAAAACACGACAAACACTTGAATAATTACAAAACAAATAAACGAATGTAGACAGACCTGGACACGAACTTACATACAACGTGAAGAACGCATGAACCAGGAAAACAGACTACATAAAACGAACGAACTAACAAAAACCGGAACAGTCCTGTGTGGCGTAACATACAGACACTGACACAGGAGACAATCACCCACAAACAAACAGTGAGAACACCCTACCTTAATATGACTCTCAATTAGAGGAAAACGCAAAACACCTGCCTCTAATCAAGAGCCATACCAGGCAACCCAAAACCAACATAGAAACGGAAAACATAGACTGCCCACCCAAAACTCACGCCCTGACCATCACACACATAAAAAACAACAGAAAACAGGTCAGGAACGTGACACTTACTATAATGTAATTCTATGTCTATGCTGGGAACCATGAATTAATAAGGTGGTCTTCAGTTGTGCTTTCTCATAAGAATGGATTCAACTAGAGGTGTGATCTTTTGTATTACAGAGTAAAACAAAGTATATAAAAAAAGATTCTTAACAGATAAATAAAAATCAATATGATCTATGATGATGATGTGTATATTTTTTATATAGCGCCTGAAGATATTTTGTGGTAACACCGGTACCATTGTGGGTTTAATATACAAAGTATAATAAAGATTTTTATATATTTTTGCAGGACCACACATATCCCAATGAGATGATCAATAAGAATTGGAAAATGTCTAGAAAGAGTGGAATGATCTATTGCATGCATTAAAAATCATTTTTTACATCATATTTTACAAACTCAATAATTTTTTGTTGACCAAGCTGCATTTTGATTCAACTTACTGTAATATAAACGCAACATGCAACAATTTCAAAGATTTTACTGAGTTACCGTTCATAAGGAAATCAGTCAATTGAAATAAATTCATTAGGCCATAATCTATGGATTTCACATGACTGGGCACAGGTGCAGCCATGGGTGGGCCATGGAAGGCATAGGCCCACCCACTGAGGAGCCAGACCCAGACAATTTTTTCCCCACAAAAGAGCTTTATTAATGACATAAATACCCCCCAGACAATCTCACAGGTGAAGAAGCCAGATGTGGAGGTCCTGGGCTGGCGTGGTTACACATGGTCTGCGGTTCTGAGACCGGTTGGACGTACTGCAAAATTCTCTAAAACAACGTGGGAGGTGGATTATGGTAGACAAATGAACATTTAATTATCTGGCAACAGCTCTGGTGGACATTCCTGCAGTCAGCTGCCAATTGCACGCTCCCTCAAAACCTGACACATCTGTGGCATTGTGTTGTGTGACAAAACTGCACATTTTAAAGTGGCCTTTTATTGTCCCCAGCACAAGGTGCACCTGTGTAATAATCCTGTTTAATCAGCTTCTTTTTATGCCATACCTGTAAAGTGGTTGGATTATTTTAGCAAAGGAGAAATGCTCACTAACAGGGATGTAAACAAATTTGAGAGAAATAAGCTTTTTGTGCATATGGAAAATGTGTGATTTTTTGGGGGGGACCAACACTTTACATGTTCCATTTATATTTTTGTTCAGTGTATATACAAAAATTTGGGAAATATCCAGCTTTTAGCCAAGGTTTACATTGGTCAGCACGTTAATGGTCATCATTGTTCAATGAGATTGATCTTTCATTTGGCTGTCATCATCATCATTCATGTCACATATCTTCATAATTTGTTGTGTTTGGCATCTTCAGACTACATGTGTTAACACAAAGCATTTAATCCAAATAATATTTCATGTGTGTTCATCACATAGAAACAGATACCTCCATCATATCCTCTGTAGCATGATTTTAACACAAGTGGAATAAGTAGCACAGGTGTAGTGAACCCTTTTCACATCTCTCACTGTTTTTCAGTATCCCATAATAACCAATTGCTGTGTAAATGTCTTATGGGCCAAAATACCAGCAACAGTGTGTGAAAACCTTGTGAAGACTTACAGAAAACGTTTGACCTCTGTCATTGCCAAAAAAGGGTATATAACAAAGTATTGAGATAAACTTTTGTTATTGACCAAATACTTATTTTCCACCATAATTTGCAAATAAATTCATTAAAAATCCTACAATGTGATTTTCTGGATTTTCTCATTTTCTCATTTTGTCTGTCATAGTTGAAGTGTACCTATGATGAAAATTACAGGCCTCTCTCATCTTTTTAAGTGGGAGAACTTGCACAATTGGTGGCTGACTAAATACTTTTTGCCCCACTGTATATATATATATATATATGTTGCAACTGGCTGAAGTGAAGAAGGCTTTTCGGGGCGAATCCTAACACATTTTCACTCTCTGCCATTGATATTAATGCAGGACTAGAGCTGGGATTTATATAAAAGGCGAGATGGAGCACTGTGCAGTGCACAATGCGCCTTTGGACGAATCCCGGCCTTAGTAAAAATGTGACTTAAGTGGAAGTTAGGATTCACATTTATCAGTTGATAACTGAACTACTTCCATTAAAGACAGAACACGATCCAGAGACACAGGAAGACTGTGTAAAGTGTAAATAAAATGAACATTTACTGTGATCAATTTGTATGATGATCAAAAGGCATTATAGATGCACCTGATTACATGCTAGTTACGTGCGTATTATGCATCAACTAAATGTATATAACAGAAGCTTATTTGACCATACTGCCTTTGAACATTATACAGCAGCATTTGTCACCAGCCAGACACTCCAGCAAGTCATATGTAAGCATCTCTCAGGCCCTTTGTCTCATAAATGTAAAAGGCACTATGCGTAATGTACTACACTGGTGATTCTTTGGAGTTAGGAACCTAAACTTAGCCTTTGACCTGGAATCAGCCCTTCCCAGACCCATGCAGTCCCTCTTTTCCATGGATCTATCCCAGCCTTAGCCCCACTCCCTGCACCAGACCCACAGTCCCTCTCCCACCCCAGTCCTAGCCCCTCTCTCCTACCTTCTCTCACCCCAGCCCCTCTCTCCTACCTTCTCTCTACCCCCAACTTCTCTCTCCCCAGTCCTAGCCCCTCTCTCCTACCTTCTCTCTACCCCCAACTTCTCTCACCCCAGCCCCTCTCCTACCTTCTCTCTCACCCCAGCCCCTCTCTCCTACCTTCTCTCTACCCCCAACTTCTCTCACCCCAGCCCCTCTCTACCTTCTCTCTACCCAGCCCCTCTCTCCAAACCTTCTCTCACCCATTTACATTACATTTTAGTCATTTAGCAGACGCTCTTATCCAGAGCGACTTACAGTAGAGTGCATACATTTTATATATTACATACTGAGACAAGGATATCCCTACCGGCCAAACCCTCCCTAACCCGGACGACGCTAGGCCAATTGTGCGTCGCCCCACGGACCTCCCGGTTGCGGCCGGCTGCGACAGAGCCTGGGCGCGAACCCAGAGACTCTGGTGGCGCAGCTAGCACTGCGATGCAGTGCCCTAGACCACTGCGCCACCCGGGAGACTTGTAGTCCTAGTTTAAGCCATGCCACTGGTCCTCATATCCTGCATTTAACATTTAGGTTCTCCAACTCCTACACGTCTTCACAGGCTCAGTCCACAAGCCTGTCATCAAGCCTGATCCAGAAACATGGCTCTGTTGGCCAGAAACAGTTTTAAACAGGCCAGAAACACTACTTTAAACAGAGCTGAATTTTGTACCAATGTACTAGACATCTATTAAACTACAACGATGACTTTTGACATAATACAGAGGCTTAATCTGGACTATAAATCTCACAACGCTGGATACAGTCATCGCTCTCTGGCAGGACCCCTATGGACTGAGATGCTCCCTGGAACGGTGCGTGTGGTTACGTGTGCATGTTTTTTGTTCTCTGCTTTCACAAAATAAAGTTCCCGTCCATTGATGATCCATATACTAATATGGATAGCTAACTGCTGACTTCTGACAATGCTAGATAACCTTTTTATTCTATGGGGTGTTTTCTCCAAAAATGTAAGTTCATATAAGAAAAAGGATACATATAATCAAGTCCATCTTTGATAAATAGTATTTATCACATTATTGTTATACACAAAGCAAGCACAGTAGTCCCACATGTCGACTGCAGTTACAACAAAATGTAAAAACATTTTAATTTTGGCAGTATTTCCTGTTTGCTATGGAAACAACCATTATCCTTTTTGCCCTAGAGGAGAAGCAAGCTTATTGGTCAGTGTCGAGGTACCCATGCTGCTCTCCTCTGAGAATAGACCATTCCCTTCCATTGCAGCCTAGCTGGAGCGAGCCATCTCCTCCTCTTTAAGTCGACATGTGTTCTGGTTTGAACACCATTTCAGATCATTTCCAGTGGATGGGTGAACTGCACCTCAGAGCATCCTTGTAGACAGGCCAGTAGTACTGGGCTCCCGAGTGGGGCAGCGGTCTAAGGCACTACATCTCAGTGCAAGAGCCGTCACTACAGTCTCTGGTTCGAATCCAGAATGCATCACATATGTTTGTGATTGGGAGTCCCATAGGGCGGCGCACAATTGGCCTAGCGTCTTCCGGGTTTGGCCGGTGTAGGCCGTCATTGTAACTGACTTGCCTAGTTAAATAAAGGTTCAATAAAAATACTGTGTGTAGTACTTGTGTAAGCCTGACAGTGGATTCCTCTGATGCAAGTCAGCTGTTCCCTTGAAAATCTTGACGAACACCACTGGGTCATTGGCCTTGTTGCTGAACACTGCATGCGGATGGGTCACACGCTGCAGAGACTCACCGTCCACTGAAACCAGCTCATACCTCGCCTGGAGACACACACAAAGACAGGTTAGAGGTACAGACGCCAACACATGCTTACTGTGCAGTGACCTGGGCTCCCACTCAGCATCTACTGCTCTCCTTCATCCCAGTACATTCATTACCATATTCTCTCGCTCGCTCACACACACACGCTCAAGGTTTACCCTCAGCGGAAGGTTATGTTGAAAACACACACACACACACACACACACAATGCATTGTTTAATGCAGGAAGAGTTCTAGAACCCTGAGGAGAGGAACTTCCTGTGATGTCATCAGGGCTCGCTGAGGATGCACCTGGTTGACAACCCCAATGAAGGGTCACACACAATCACAAGGCAAGAGGTATGTGACATTACAAGGTCTCTTCTCGATTTCCCCCAAACCAGGGCCCTGTTGGAACTCTGAAAATACATCTCCCCTCATGAAACTAATGTTTGATAGCGTTGGTTAACCCAAAACATTGCTGCCTTCCCTTCCGTGACACCAGCACCAAAATACTTCAATCCATTTATCTATAAAGCAAAGTAATTTTGAATATTAGACAATCTCATTCATCCTCGTAGGTAAACATATATTTATCTTTTTGGGCCTTTCTCTCTCGCCCTGTCCCTGTCTAGCCAATAGGCATCATCCACATGTAAGTGTGTTTAACATTAGTTAGATGGGCATTGCTCCTAGTAGGTAGTGGATCACTGTCCAGACTCCAGGTCATATGTCTGGAGACAGCAACACCAGAACTCTAGGACAGGGTAAATAGTATAATCCTGGTGCTGTTGACTACACAGTGACCTTACTCAGCTAACAGCACAGATGAAAAGGAGCAACACACACACACACACACAGAGAGAGACACAGAGAGAGAGACACAGAGAGAGAGACACAGAGAGAGAGACACAGAGAGAGAGACACAGAGAGAGAGACACAGAGAGAGACACAGAGAGAGAGACACACACACACACACCTGGTGGCTAGCTAAAAGATAGGGTGTTTTCAGACAGGAACAGGGGGACAGGAAAGCCTGCTGTAGTTGTCTACTTGGTCTCTGTGTGGGAGACAGACAGCAGACACACAAGATAAGGACCGGCTATCAGACTACGCCAGCGAGGTGTGAGGCTGAGTTAAGAAACTGGAGATGGGGGGGGGGGGGTCAGAGTAGAGCAAACCAACCATGTCTCTGTTTCCCTCTCTCTCCCAACCATTTCTCTCCCTCCTTGTCCTTCCCCTCCTTCTCAAAGGTCTCCGTCGCATGCGTATGTATGTGTGTGTGAAAGGGGGATTCTAAGGGGAAGTTCTTAGAAACTGAAAGGCTTAGCCGACACCAGATCCCCAGAGTGTATGACACTAATCGGACCTGGGAAGTGCTGTCACCAGGTTCACGGCGGCAGCAACACACACACACACACACACACACACACACACACACGATATTGCTGCACTGTTGGAGCTAGAAACATAAGAATTTTGCTGCACCTGCGATAACATCTGCAAAACTCTACTGTACGTGACCAATAAATGAAGCTGTGACCTAGTATCTCTCAGGTTAGAGAGCTGTGACCTAGTATCTCTCAGGTTAGAGAGCTGTGACCTAGTATCTCTCAGGTTAGAGAGCTGTGACCTAGTATCTCTCAGGTTAGAGAGCTGTGACCTAGTATCTCTCAGGTTAGAGAGCTGTGACCTAGTATCTCTCAGGTTAGAGAGCTGTGACCTAGTATCTCTCAGGTTAGAGAGCTGTGACCTAGTATCTCTCAGGTTAGAGAGCTGTGACCTAGTATCTCTCAGGTTACAGAGCTGTGACCTAGTATCTCTCAGGTTACAGAGCTGTGACCTAGTATCTCTCAGGTTACAGAGCTGTGACCTAGTATCTCTCAGGTTACAGAGCTGTGACCTAGTATCTCTCAGGTTACAGAGCTGTGACCTAGTATCTCTCAGGTTACAGAGCTGTGACCTAGTATCTCTCAGGTTACAGAGCTGTGACCTAGTATCTCTTAGGTTACAGAGCTGTGACCTAGTATCTCTTAGGTTACAGAGCTGTGACCTAGTATCTCTTAGGTTACAGAGCTGTGACCTAGTATCTCTTAGGTTACAGAGCTACAGTATGTCTCTCAGACATCACCCCCATTTCACCTCACTGTAACCTCTGACCTGATCCCCCTGCTTCATTCAGGATCTTTCTTTCTGGTAATACACTCTGGCTAAGATATTATAGGGTGTCCAATCAAAAACATTTTGACCAATATGTAAAATAATATGTTAATTGTGTAGATACTCCTCTAAGAAACCCCATGGTCTCCATCATAATCCGTTGAAAAGTTATTGGAGTTTTTACCCTTGTAGGATGGTCAAAATTAGAGTGACTAAATCAATGGAGGCCAGAGAACAGTGGTCATAAATCAGGAGAATAGCATTGTGTCAGCCAGGCTGGATGCTGTGAGAGAATTAAGGCTAACTCATTTTTCTTCTCAAATCCGGAGGACATAAAACAATATAGAGGTAAGATCGATATCAATGTTGAGACATGACATTTTGTATTTTCATATTTAATTCTATGCTTTTAATTTTAATATGAACAAAAACAGGCGTATCTCTGTGAAATGTCAACGGAGCACTGAGCGTACCTACCACAAGCTTTTTATTTTCAAAGCCTTTTACATTTATTTCAGCTCGTGTCATGCTAACTTATCTATTTGCGACCCACGGAAACAACTTGGAAGACGTGAAATCCGATGAGGCTGCACCACTATGTCAACAGAGCTCAGTGCTTATTATCGGATGTATTAGGTTATGAAATATGACCTCTAGGATATAATATTAATGATGTCAGAGAACGACCCCACTGAGCGATTCATAACATGAAGAATCATATTTGTCTTGGTCAAATGTATTTTATAACATAAGAAAGTGAAAAGTCCTCACCAAAGCGTGTTTTCACCCACTCTGGTTAGAGTGGGTGAGTGGAGTGGACACCCTACATATCATTCAGGAGACGCACACTCACACACTCAGCTATTGTACACTATTCTCCTCACAGAGCTGTGAGCAAGGTGACTTCCTCATGTTTTGGTCAGCTGGCGCCCATCCGAACTCGGCGAGGTGAACCGAACGATTATACTCAAATACTCCCTTGAAAGACAGTACTATGTTCAGACACCGTTGTCAATATACACTTCCTCAAAATAGTCACAATGTATGTAATTAAGGAATTCATTTTGGCGTTTTTGCCGAGGATATCTTCGTCACTCAACTTTACATCTAACTAAGATGTTTGGTGCAGTATTTCTCCAGTGAAAAAATTTGCATGAAAGCGAGTCGGCTATCATTGAATGACAAACACTTCATTGAACAATCCCTACTGTTGACCAATAACCAACGAAGGGGCGAAGACTTCGGCACTGAACTTTGTCTTGCCTCGAGAAGGGGAAAAAAGTGTGCACGAACAGCTGAAAAAACCCTTTGATGACCAAAACGAACAAAAACATCACAAAACATTATAATGCATTATAAATACAAAAGTATGTGGACACCCCTTAAAATTAGTGGATTCAGATTTTTCTGCCACAACTGTTGCTTCGAGCACAAAGCATTGCAATCTCCATAGACAAACATTTGTAGTAGAATCGTCTGTCCTCGGTTGCAACACTCACTAGTTCCAAACGGCCTCTGGAAGCAGCGTCACCATAAGAGCTGTTTGTCGGGAGCATCATGAAATGGCCGAGCAGCCGCTCACAAGCCTAAGATCACCATGCGCAATCCCAAGCATCGGCTGGAGTGGTGTAAAGCTCGCCGCCATTGGACTCTGGAGCAGCGGAAACGCATTCTCTGGAGTGATGAATCAAACGTCACTATCTGGAAGTCCGACTGACGAATCTGGGTTTGGCGGATGCCAAGAGAACGCTACCTGCCCCAATACATAGCATCAACTGTAAAGTTTGGTGGAGAAGGAATAATGGTCTGGGGCTGTTTTTCATGGTTTGGGCCCCGTATTTCAAGTGAAGGAAAACGTTAAAGCTACAGCATACAATGACATTCTAGATGATTCTGTGCTTCCAACTTTGTGGCAACAGTTTGGTGAAGGCCCTTTCCTGTTTCAGCATGACAATGCCCCTGTGCACAAAGCGAGGTCCATACAGAAATGGTTTGTTGAGATCGGTGTGGAAGAACTTGACTGGCCTGCACAGGGCCCTGACCTCAACCCCATGAACACCTTTGGGATGAATTGGAACGCCGACTGCGAGCATTAGTGCCCAACCTCACGAATGCTCGTGGCTGAATGGAAGCAAGTTATTGAACAATCCCGAGCGGCACAGCGGTCTAAGGCACTACATATAAGTGCCTGAGGCGTCACAACAGACCCTGGTTCGATTCCAGGCTGTATCACAACCGGCAGTGATTGGGAGTCCCATAGGGCGGCGCACAATTGGCCCAGCGTCGTCTGGGTTAGGGTTTGGCCAGGGTAGGCCGTCATTGTAAATATGACTTGCCTAGTTAAATAAAAGGTAAAAAATATTTAAATAAAGTACCCGCAGCAGTGTTCCAACACCAAGTGGAAATTCTTCCCAGAAGAGTAGAGGCTGCTATAGCAGCAAAGGGGGGGACCAACTCCATATTAATGCCCATGATTTTGGAATGAGATGTTTGACGAGCTGGTGTCCACGTAATTTTGGTCATGTAGTGTATACGCAAACTGTTCTGGATGGGAAGCATGCGGGTGTCTTAAAATAGTTTCCTCTCTCCACCACTTCGCTCTCATTCTACCACTCATAAGACTGTCAGTCAGACAAAAGCCTGACACACCAACACAGGCACACACACTAGCAAAGCCTTTTCATTCAGGTATTGTAGACTCAGAGTTCTGAGCCCAGGCCAAACTTGACTGTTGTTTACAAACGTCACAGACCAATACATATCGCTAAACACATCACCTTGTATTATATGGCTCAGCTTGGATTAAAGCATGAGCTGCCGGAATATTACAGTGATCTCCTAAAGAAGCTTACCATCAGAGCGTCACTGGTAGAGGCAGCTCCTCCTGGAAACATCATCTCATTCTCCATCCCACCTGAGATACTGATACCTGTAGAGACACGGAATATCTCCACAGAGTGCCAGTGTAGGTGTAGGCTTTTGCCAATCAACTAAAAATCATAGTCTTTAGTACAAGACTAAGTTGAATCAGTTGTGTTACTGCTTTGGCAAGATTGAAATCCTGCATCTACAGGGGAAGATGACCAACTGTTGCTGTAGACTAAAGAGACACAGTAAATAGCCTTACTAAGGGTCTTTTAATAACAATAAGCAGGTGATGCACTGACCTCTACTGGTGGGGCCGGGTACTAGGCTACTGATTAGTGGGCGGCTGACTGATGGGCATACTCACCCAGAGACTGTTTCGTCTTAAAGATGGTCAACGTGGCGATCTCATGTCCTGAACTGGTACAGGTGGTATGTTTCCATGGTGACCATTCTGCGACTGTCCTGGCGAATATCTGTTCACTTGTTTCCCCTTCCCTGTCTGTCCCAGTCCCCCCTCTCCCTCCCTGTCGAGAGGGTTCAGTCCTGCGGAGGGGGCTCAGGGGGAGGGGTTGAGTGTTCCTACCTCCCCTCTCAGCACTGCACTCCCATTGGTCCATTTTGCCCCTCCCGCTGTGTCCATTCCTCACAGGCGACCACCCCCGCTCTGGAGTGGTATCTTCCGACAGCAATGAGGTCTAATCATAGAGCCGGGGCGTACCATTCTCACTACGTGGGGAGTAGATCGGTTGGCGTTGGCGTAGGGTGGTGTGTGGGGACTTGGCGAGGAGCCATTTGAGCGGTGAGGGGATCATGAGCGGAAGGTGTGGTGTTTGTTGCAGGAGACCTAAGAGAGGCCAGACAGACGGTCTATCTTAAAGTCCTGGGCTGGCTGAAGCTGGAAACCACCATGGTAGTCTGGAGAGAAGATATACATGACATCATACATATTAGCAGACACACGCAAAGACAGACACAGACTCAGTCCTTTAACCCCAGTAGACCAACAGTATTGTACTATAGTTTTACACCCTCCCAGCCCTGGTCAACCCTCTGTGTTTGACAGTGACATTGCGTGGGAGTTCTCTTGTGTCAGTCAACACAAAATGGACTCCATTCACCCCAGGAACCATCAGCAACTCTCTATCGGAAGCCATCACACCCACCTACTCAGTAACATGAGTAATAGTAGGCAATTAAGGTCACAGTTATAAAAACTTAGAACACTGAAGACACCATTCTACTGACTCTGAAAAACACCAAAAGAAGAACTACCTGTACACAGCCAATCTGTAAATAGCACACCCGACTACCTCCTCTCCATGTTATTACTTACCCTCTTGCACCCCAGTATCTCTACTTGCACATCATCATCTGCACATCTATCACTCCAGTATTAACGCTAAACTGTAAATATTTTCGCCTGTAGGGCCTATTTATTGCCTACCTCCCTACTCTTCTACATTTGCACACACTGTACATAGATTTTTCAATTTCTTTTATTTTGTGTTATTGACTGTACTTTTGTCTATGTTTAACTCTCGCACTGCTTTGCTTTATCTTCGCCAGGTCGCAGTGGTAAATGAGAACTTGTTCTCAACTGGCCTACCTGGTTAAATTAAGATGAAATAAAAATTTCAAAAAGTTTTTTTTAATTTTTTTTTTTAAAGCTGCCAGTTGATTCTCTGACTATAACACCCCTTCAGGGCTTTGAGGTAGGCTACTTACTTCTGAAGAGTTCTGTCAAACATGACAGAAAGGACGGAAAGACCATTCTGCTTTTGGGGCGCACGCTCAGCCGGTTGACACAGAGACGCAGCACCTGGGAAGAAATGTGTATTCAGTTACCAGAACAGGGCAGGATCCAGCAAACACTACTAACCCTTACACTTAGATATGAAAAGAATATGGCTAAAATGCTGAAAGACCATCAGAAGGCATGCTGGAGCTATTACCATATGGCCTTAACATATCAAATACTTTCTAATCCTAGGGGTTGGGGGATAGTGGTCGCTTCAAGGGAGGGCCCAAGTGATTACAAAATACATTCAAGAGTGGAAATTAAGAAATATACATTTACAACACTACATGATAACACAAGATGATAACTGAAATAGCAAAAGTCTTGAATAAGCTAATTAACAGTTAACATTTCATTAACAAAAATGCAGCATAAAGGCTACATACCCTTTGTTCCAAAGACACTCCAAAGTATGCCAGAAAGAAACTCCTTTTAGGCAGTCCACAAATGGGAGAAGTATGAAGACTTTCAAAAACGTGTGTTAATCCTCCCAAGAAAAAAAAGGAAAAAAATAAAATAAATCAGCCTCCAAAAATGGCTGAAACTAACATCTGCTCAGAAAAATGTATATCACAAAAACATCCACGAACCTGTAAGCACTTGGATAAGTGTCTAAATGACAAAAAAAGTAGATATTTATTCATTAAAATATAAACAAAGACAATCCACTCATTTGTCTAAAAAAGGTGACAAAAAGTCCAACAAAGAAAATGCCAAGTAGACATAAAAAAAAAGCTGCTGTACATTCTTAGTGTTTCCATGGTGTTTCAAAACAATGCGGTAGCGATGTCTCAAGGATCCCGGATAGACCGGTTTGCAAGTTTTAAAGTTTGAATGGCAAGCAGTAGAAAAAGCTGCAATGTGCATCTCAGTCACACATTTACTTGCATACCTTGTAATGCCACAGGTGTCAGAGGAACACCTGATAATGTCAATGAAAGTGTCCTTAAAAATAAAAATACTTTCACTTCATAGTTGACCTTAGAATAGAAAAGTATGGGTAACTGCAAAGCAAGTCTTGATGCAGTGTCTTTCTTAATCTCTCCTCATTTTTTTTTTTTTTATGAAATAGAAATAGCCCACTGATAAGTCACTCCAAAAATGGCTGAAAAACAAACTTGCAAAAAGAAAAAGATTATCCATAGGATTTTTTTACCAGTGCCTAGGGCTACTCTTATTTAGAAAAAATATCCTTGTTCACCTTATTTACATCAAAAAAGATCAGGAGGTTCATCTACAGAGGCTTTCAAAGATAGAAAAGTTAGGCTAGTCAATGAACATGTCGTTTAATGGTGAAGAAAAAATAAGTCTAGAAATAAATCAGTCTTCACAGCAAGAACAAAAGTGAACCAACAGGAGGCCAAGGGAATCTGCAAAATCCACTATTTAAAGATTTAACCGTTAACACAAATCCCATACACAAAAGTATGTGGACACCTCTGACTATATCTTATAGAATTTTCACAAATGCCTTACTATACTTCATTCTCAAACATTCAATGAATTTATAAAAACGACCATATCTAAAAGTGATCACGTGTCTGAAAACGGTAAAAATATATATATATAATCTTCCTGGATGTATATGAACAGATCTAAGATTACATATTGCTAAAACGCTGTCAGTTCCACTTTAAGATCAAAAATGTATTCTAGGCTATCAGAGAGAGAAGACGCATATCCTTTAGCCTTTTTACATCCTATTAGTAAATATTTACACCATTACCAGTAACTGAAATGTAAGTTTTGTTTTTTGCAGGTTTGGATGCAATGTCGAGGTCCAGGCCTATTTCCTTGCAGCGTGGGTAGCACTTTTGAACGCAGATTGCTAAGGACATTGTTTAATTTAATAAATGTTACAATATGGCTGTAACGTAACAAAATGTGGAAAAAGTCAAGGGGTCTGAAAACTTTCCGAAGGCACTGTATGCCAATATTGTTTTAAGGGAGTATTGTCCTGCTTTCATTGTCTTTGGATCAGGAAGTTCAAACACTTCTGTTAACCACCCAGGTTTTCTTCTCTTGTAATGCATCTTGCTTCTGGCCATTTTTAAAGTCATATCATTACTCATTTTGCAAAAGAAGATCAAAGTTGTATTAACCCTCCAGCATGACAATGCCACCAGCCATACTGCTCATTCTGTGCGTGATTTCCTGCAAGACATGAATGTCAGTGTTCTGCCATGGCCAGCAAAGAGCCCGGATCTCAATCCCATTGAGCACGTCTGGGAACTGTGGAT
>NW_024059576.1:0-33911 GCF_016432855.1 Salvelinus namaycush | reverse complement strand
GCGTGCCACTAGCAACTTCAAGGTAGAGCGTTTAACTCCTGCAGGGATCACATTATGCACGTCGCAAAAATATAAATTGTCTCGATAGTATAGACAAGCATTCAATCAAAACCTGGTACAAATTGGAGCCTGAATCACAGAAAAGTTCTGGTAGGCCACCACTGACATTACCCATAAAATAAGCTGGCATTGCACAAAGAACCTAAGCGATGCATCACAGCTGAGCAGTACAGTACACTCTTATTGGAATGGCTCTAGATGTCCACCAGTGCTGGGCTGACCTGAAACTGGAAACAGCGGTGAAACTCTTGGTCAGAACTCTGGTGGAGAAGTCTCTTGTTCTGCCCGTCGGCCATCAGAGATACGGTCATGACCAGGGTCTCGTTGGGCTGCAGAAGGCTGGCACAAAGCTTGGCCTCTGAGCCTGCCTGGATCACTGCAGGAATGGCTACCATGTAAACCCTACAGAGAAAACACCCGGCAACAGGAAAATCACTACCCAAAGACAGGATACCTCCAAACACAAAGCCAGGTGAAATACACAGGGGGATAAAGATCTGCAGAAAGGGTAGATGAAAAATTGCTCTAAAAGAAGATTAAACCCAGACGAGAGAAGCAAGTCTGATCACTAAATTCTAACTTGTGAGTGCAGATTGACTTACGGTCTTGGAGTCTCTTGACAGACACAAAGCCAGTGAATGCAGGCAAAGAGTATCCATCTCCAAACCTGAAGCCCAGGAAGAACCATGACTAAAGGAGAAGAATAAACCACCAAGTCTGTTATGACCCAGTATTCCTACATGGAAGACCTGCCTACTGCACTGTACACAGGTTGTGTCTAGATGGGATACAGATTGTCAATAGTTCTAACCTTATAGGTGAATTCATACACAGCAGGTTGGGAGAATTAGGTTAAGGGTTGGCTAATAAAATACAATTCTACAGGGAAGGGGGTGAGAGACCAAACAATTGAATTTAAAATTCTTTCCTGGGAACTGCAAACCATATCAGAAGCATCTACCCACTGACATACCACCAGACAGGGAGAAGCAACACCAAACAGGCACCAACCTAGTCTCAGACCATTTTGTACGCAAAACTGAAACACTCTAGTATGATATATTACATTTGTGGATGTCCATCATCCATTTCATATGATATGTTAAAAAATGTACATCTTACAAATCCCAATTTGTTGTGGCCAACATGAGCTAGGTAGCTAACATTATCTAGGCTAAACATTAGGAGTAAAGTTAATTAGCATGTTGGCTAACCTTAACCCTTTTAGCTAAGTAGTTCCAAAGTAGATGAAGTTGCTTATTACCCAAAATGTTATACGTCAGTTTTATTACACCCACCCCTCCACCCTTTTGGTTTTTGCCTTAAGTAGCTGTCAGTCTCCTGTAAAAATACCAAACTTACCATTTCATACAGATTTCAGTCTGGCAGATATACTTTTACTATGTTACGTACAGTCCATGAGACCAGGCTGCAGACACAGGTCGGTAAAAAGGCTCAATTGCATGTAGGTTAGTGTTACTTCTAGACCGAGTTACAATATATCGGGCTAGAAACTAGCGTGCACTAGGAGAAAGTATTCTGTTGCTAAGACCAGATGCAAGTTTGTTTTTTTTAACTGTTGTTTTGGGTATATGATTGCAACACAAGTTGCTATAGCACCTGTGACCTAGGCATACTCACCGCAGCGGGTTGTTTGTGGACTCAGTCGAACGTAAATCTCCCCCGTCGGTCATGTCCCTATAAATATCCTTAGTTACGGACTTTTTTTCTCTAATTACTAAGCGCTCGCACCTGCTGGATATTCAGGGAGTTCGATTAGACTGAACGGCCATTTCAAATGCGCGATCATATTGTCAACAAGGCAGCATGGTGCGTATAGTAATTCAGGAACATAGGTCTACAACATGTTTTCTATCCGTCAAATGTTTGCATTTTCAAACATTGGGAAGGCAGCTGAAGCACATATGTTTTTTTTTTTTATCAAGACCAAACACTTTTAGGCCTATGCATATGGAAACTTCGAATCCTAAATCATTACTGTAAGAAATTGTATTAGATATTGGTAACTTGTTTTAACAACTTCTCAACATTACCTATAAGTTGACACAACATACACACCCCCTCTTTCTCTTGGACATATGCTGGACACATAGGACATATACACGGCACCCACAATTCCCCTCCCCCATGACAATCACACAGACACACCCAACCCATGGTTGGACCTCAGGACAAAGAACTCTCAGGAACCAATGGAACGTGGACACCAGGCCTGATCAGGACTACCCAAGACCCAGATCGACCAATCGGAAGGCCGGACTCGCAGATCTACCTACTTTGCTTGTTGTCTATATAGTACTGAACATTTCTGGCAACTGGCCTCTTTCCGGACGATTCACTAGGAGTCAGACTGAAAGAGCCTTGCTGCAAGATTTTACTAAGATATCTTTACATGTAATTAAACGGCCTTATTATAAAATTATCCACCTCGTCCTATTGTCTCCTCTTGTTCTCCTGTCAACAGTAAACGTTTTACTAACAAACTTGGAAGCAGAGGATGGTCAAAACATATTTGTATTCGGCCCAATAGAAAATCCATCGGACAGGAGACGAGAGGGAGAAATTTATCCAGAGGAGAGGTGACCTTTGAGGGAGAATCGCGATTCAACCCACACAGGAAACTGATCAAAGAGCTCGAAACTAAAGAGGTGAGCAGATGCCCGTTTAACCAAAATCTGTATATTGTATTATAGCCAATATCTAAATTCAATGATCAGGAGTACTGTGGTGAGTGTGAATTCTTGCTAAATTTATGTGGAATTGTTTAGAATTTAAGGCATTGTGTACAGATATCTAAGTATTAATAGGTCAAAGACTTATTCACATAGTCTGGCACTACGCGGTATGCTGATCGAGTAGGTGTACAGTGAAGAATAAGCTTTATAACGATTCACATAGTCGGGCCATATTTGACAGTCGATCAGGTAGGGGTTACCGTGAAGAATCCATAATTAAAAGATGGGATCCAAATAGCCGGGCAGTAGTTAGATTTGGCAAATCAGCTAGGTGTTACCGTGAAGACCCATAAAAAAAAAAAAAAAAAAAAAAAAAAAAAAAAATATATAACGATTCACACAGTCGGGCCATATTTGACAGTCGATCAGATAGGGGTACCGTGAAGAATCCATACGTTTTCAAATAGTCGTGCAGTAGCTATACTTAGCTAGGTGTTACGTGAGAAATCTAATGTGTTTTCAAATAGTCGTGCAGTAGCTATACTTAGCTAGGTGTTACGTGAGAAATCTAATGTGATATTGCATGTGTAAGTTGTGTTGTAATTGTATGTGTAAGTTGTGTTGTCGCAATGTGGGGGATTGAACGTTCCACGAGACCAATTGCTACTAACTAGCCATATGCTAGTTGAGGCTGTGATAAAGTGACCGCCGTGTCGATGTGTATATATTGCTGTGAAGCAACTATTTTCTGCTGATGAGTTGACCGGATTTTTCCCTCTCCTGCTGTTGATAAATCTCTAAGGGTTAGAATCAATTTGAGAATTATTATAGAAGCGCGTGAATTACTAGTATATTGTCCCCAAAGGAAATTTCTGAAATGTTTTGGCAAAGTATTTAATTAATCGGAAAAAGTTCAAATTAATCGGAAAAGTTAATAGAAATAATATCTTTCGAATTATATATCATATAATTGCCATTCCAATTATATCAGGAGCGCCTGAATTACTAGTATATTGTCCCCAAAGGACACTTCTGAAATATTTTGCCAAAGTATTTAATTAATTAAATTAGCGAAAAGCAATAATATCTTTTATTAAAAGTACCTAAAACTGTCATTCCAATTATAACAGGAGCGCGTGAATATATTCGTATATTGTTTCAAAGAGATATAGCTGAAATATTGTTGGAAAACGAAAATAATTCATCGAATACACGGCAATAAAATCCTTTGTCCACGCGAGTCGGACACGAGACTGGGGGAGGTTAGGGGAAGAAAAACACATCGCTGGTTTCGATCAGTAACGGGCTAAAGTATACAAAGATAATAATAGACCCAGACATAGCTTAACGACAAAATGACCACGACTATCGTCCCCAAACACAAATTCAACGAATATTTAGATCAGAGAATGAAAGACAGAGCAGGCGGGAAATTACACTACAAACCCGTTAAAAAGATTTGGGAGGAAGTGAGGCTGAGATGGACTCAAACAGGTTTCCTTAGTGGAGTCGCCCCATCAAAAGGGCAACTCCTCATTATGGAGAAAGAATTGGAGGAAGCAGTGAAGCAAGGGATAGAATGTGAAGTTGATAAGAATAAGAGTCACTTATTTAAAAAAGAAGGGACAAAGCAAAGGGAAAAGGCACAGGCTGAGATGAGAATAGGTTTATGGGCAATTGAGGAAATTAGGAAAGCTCTCCCTTACCGGAAACCTGATACGATGGGAGTGGTCACTGGAGCACCAACTGACACCAAAGAGGGCAGGCCCAACAATAATGACGCCCCACCTACCACCACAGCAGCCCCATCGGCCCCAACCCATCTCAGGGGCACTGTGGGGTTAATGGCAATTCCCCAGGCTCAGTTCAACTCCCATGTGCATCACCACATTACCCAATACAATAAGGATAAGGGAGGGGCTGAAACACAAATCCAGTCCCTACAGGTACAACTTTTGAAACTACAATTGAAAGAGGCCCAGAAAGGAGAGAAACCCAAGAAACAGATGGTGGCTGAAGACCAACAAGAAATCTCACAAATCATTGAAAAAACTGTTTCCCGAATGATACAGCAACAACAACTACCCATCTTCACCCAGCAGGGACCACCTATACACCCACCCCAGGAGCAGCCATTCCAACTGCCGTATGCCTACCCGCTTCAGCCATACCCTTCGTCGGAACCACCACTACAACCCTACTACCCACTACCACAATCAAACTATTCACCCACATGGGGACAGCCCCAGAGGTACTCTGGATCTTATGGAAGCTGTCATAATTGTAAACAAGCTGGGCATATGGTGCGACAGTGTCCACACCCAATAACCCCGGCCCAAAGCCAGTTTCTGGCCAAAAGGGGACGAGGATACGCCCCTAGACCAAGGGGGAGTCAGGCCAATGATGTATCAACCACGTGCGGCCCTTCAACCCGCATACAATCACCCCAATCCAGACCCGAATCAGCAATCACCTCCCCCTTTTCAGGGCATGGCTGACGAATATGCCCCATGGCCCTGAAGCTGCTCACCACTAACCTACACTCATCATTGACCTGGACTACTGAAGCATCAAAGGCTTTTGCACTCTTGAAAACAGATCTCTAAGTGGCAGTAGCCCTAACAGCACCTGACTAAAAAAAAAACAACAAGTTCCATCTGGATGTTTCTGAAAAAGAAGGATTTACATCATCCATCCTTTTCCAGAACCTAGAGGGGGAGAGTAGAGTGTTGATGTATCACTCCTCCAAACTGGGCCACATTGAAGAAGGACAAATCACATGCTCCAGGTATGTGGCTGCAGTGGCAAAAGCTATTGGAAAAACAGCCCACATGATAATGTGCCATCCATGGGAAATCCACACCCACCATGGGGTTGCAGCATATCTGATGAGCAAAGAATTCACGTTCAGCGCTGAAAGGAAAACGAAAATCCAGAATAAATGCACACAATCACACATCACATTTGTCAACACTGAAAAAAACATGGCAGACGCACTCAATGCTGAAGGTCTACCCCACTCCTGTGCAGAAAGAGCTGCACAGGAACTGAAACGGAGACCTGACCTGGGGAACGAACCACTCACCAACACACACAGATATGGGGAAAGACAATGTGACAAATGGAAAAAGGTACCTGTTAGTTATGGTAGACAGGTTCTCTAAATGGGTTGAGGCAATACCAACAGCAGGGGAGGATGCAAAATAGGTCATTAAGTGGCTGCAAACCGAACTCATGTGTATTGTTTAATGACAAACGCTCCATGTACCAATAGGGTCGGATGTGTAAATGTCAACTGATTGTTGTTTAATGATGGGGTTAGTGTACAGGCCACAATCTCATAAGTCTCGTGGAACGCGCCAATCAAATGTATATGCAGGTTTGAAGTTGATTTGGGTTGAAGTCCTGCCCCTGGCGTTGCTGGCCATGATAGCCTCTCCAGGTGCAGGCACCCATCTCTCTCCTCATGAGACAATGGCTGGAGGAGTCATGCTTGGTCCACCAAGGAAGGGAGGTCATATGCCCGCCCTTGATGTACAACAAATTGTAATGTTTGATAATTGACGGAACTTTCTGCAGCTCTCTCCACACAGATTCATAAGGTCCAACGGGGAAGCAGAAGGGAGATCTGGCACACGGAAGGTAAAAATTGGTGACTGGGTGGGGTTAATGTCCACAAGAGAAAGTGGCTAGAACCCAGGTGGACTGGACAGTACGAAGTGAGGGAGGTTACTTCACACTCAGTCCAGGTCAAAGGTAAATCAGGCGCACCTTGGCACCACCTCACACATTGCACTCCAGCCCCAATCCCTTCTAGAACACTGACAGAAGTCAGAGCTGATTTAAACAGCTTAAATTCGATTCCAAATGAAGACATTTCTGACTCAGGTGATGCGGAATCAAACTCCGCCTCCCCTGATAAAGGAACCTCGCCCAGTTAGAGGGATATTTCTCCCTCCCTGGGCAAGGCTAGGGATATCTGGCCCCTTATTTGTGATATTCCTACTGACATTTGGGGTGTCCCTGGGCACTTTCACATGGTTAATAGAATAACTATAACCGGATCCCCATGGATGTATGTCACGGACACTCTAGTCTAACTAGGTAATAATAGATTAAAAAATTTAAAAAAATTAAAAATTTAGAAAACAATAGTTAAAATAAGAAACTAATATGGCTCAAATTGAGAAGGTTGAATAAGAGTGGGTGGAGAGCTATGCAGAGAATGGACAGAAGATGGCAGTATTGCAGCACCCAAATGGTCTCCCAGCCGACTGGTTGAATGCTGGTGACATAATTTTGTTTTTTGGAGTAAACATTAAGGTTAAGGGTTTCCGTGTACCCAGAGATAAGATATCTTAAAAGAATACACTCATATGGGAATAGGAGTTTTACTTTCTGAGTTTTATTTAGGCAAGGGACTTTGAGAAGATAAAGGGTTCTTTTGGTATGTTTAGATATGGAACACGAATGTAGGTGTAACATTTTGACCTGTTTTCTGTTTTCATTGCATTTTCCGGCGACTTGATCACTCGCGGGGAAATGTGGTGAGAATAATGAGATTGTGTCATTTGGGATACTAGTTTTGAGGTAAATTGATTATAATAGAGTTTATAACTCTTGACCATAAGGTAAGCATTTGTATTGGCCATTAGAAGATAGAGATAGGTTAATTAAGGTTATGTTAGGACTTTAGAGATTGACACTATAAGACCTGTGGTTATTTTTAAATCCATGCAGATAAAGTCAAAACAGTGAGACACTTAGTTAATATTGTAAAGGAACACATAGAAAAAGGCAGACAGATGGGTCTACCCCGCACTGTTGAGACCTTGAAGGTTTGAGAGCAGAGTGGGGAGGGTGGACCAGGAAATGAGCAAGGTAGGCTGTGAAATAAGATAGGAGAGAAAGGGGTTAACATATATAAGCAGCACAGATACATTTCAAAGTAGATAAGTCACTTGACAGAGAATTGGAAAAGAATAGATATGAATGTACGCCCAAGGGAGAATTGGATATGCGGGGAATAAAAGGGACGTTCCTAGAATATGATGTACTAAGTTATTATTTAGAGTAGGTAAGGTTGATACCTGGCCAGAGCCAGGTATCAAACGAAGGAGGGTACATTGTGGACTAGGAAAGGATGGGGCCTATTGGATAATAAACTTATTTAAAATTAAACATTTATAGCTAAAAAAAAATAGGCATAGAAGTTAAATATATAATCAGAAAGAACAAATGAGGAACTGTTTGCTAACCAAACCTGTATGTCCAAGAGTTTATACATTGCAGGTGAATTAAGGGAGAAGGTGAATCACTCGACCTGGGGGCATATCGCACTTGGAGGGTGAGACACACTGACACTGCCGAATGATCACAGAGTTAAGGAGAAGAACCGTTGCTAATAGAGCTCGGGGATCAACTCCTTAATGAAGAATTCCCTGCCCCCGACCTTTCCTCACTGTGTTCGTTCATAGAAGTGAAAGTGTTGCTTGGTCTCTGGCTGATGATGTGTTCTCTGGGAGAGGGTGGGGTTTTACAGGACTGCTTGTAGTCCTGAGCTGTCTGATCAGGATACGATGGGGATGATACCATCGCAGTGCTGCCAGAACCACCACCAGTTTCAACGGACCAGGGTTCAGCCGGCCTCCTCCACCACTTCAAGACCAAGTCCCACACCACCACCTAAGCTCTCCAATCCGGTACAGATAATAAATATAAAAGACATCTCAGATAGTGAACATTTGGGGACGGAAACTGGTTATGAGGAAAGGGAGAATATGTGGTTGGCCTACAAAACACTTAATAGAAAAGACTGTGTCGTATGTGGACATGCCAGACCTATTCTGGCTGCTCACCCATTTGTCCTAAGTAATGGGGAAGGTTGGATGTGCATATTGGAAAAGTTCGAGCCAAATTCAACCCTGTGTAAAACTCTGAGTTTTGTGTTCCCAGTGGTCCCTCCCCAGAAGGTACCGTGGGGAGTTAAGGCATATGGGGGATATAACAGCTGTATCCCTGGCACAGGTAGCGGTATAGACTATGGAGGGCTCCCTGCTACTACCTGCATCACTAATACCACTAGGAACTAGAGGTGTTGCTGATGTATGGTGGATGTGTGGACCTGCCAGGCGGGTGACCCCATTTTTGAAAGGAAATTGTCGTTGCTCATGTGTTTTGGCCAGTCTGATACCACCGTTGCCTATTATTATAGCTAATCAACTTCTGGGAGTTACACAGGACACAGAGGCTTGGGACCAACCCAGGAGACGGCAGAAACGTGACGCTCCTTGGTCCGAGGGTACAGATAACATGCACACCAACCTGTTGGGGGTCCCAATAGGGGTCCCCCACGAATTCCAGACATTAACCAGGAATGATGGCCTGTGGCATCTGATGCCCATCATTGGCCCAGCTATTGTTGATGTTAAACAAAAGGTCTGGATCAATTATAAACACACCCACACAGGACTTACTGGGATGGCTGAACAATTGGATGCTGCCTCACAAACCAGTAGACACAATAGACTAACACTGGACATAAGTCTGGCCAACCAGGGAGGTGTATGTAAAAAGATTGTAGAACAGTGTTGCACGTTTGTTCCTAACAATACTAGTCCGGATGGGAGCATTTCAAAAGCTCTGAGTGGGTTGGCAAGGTTATCTGTGGAGATGAAGGGTCTTGCAGGTGTGGAGGAGAGTGGACTGTTCCCCTGGCTGGGTGGTTGTTTTGGTAAGTACACTGCGATGATGATTACTGGATTTCTGACACTAGTTGTTGTTTTTCATTTCTGTGTTGCCTGTATCATACCTTGTTTGAAGAAGTTTGTTACAGATGTGTAAGGAGCCTCTAGTATGATGCCGTTGCTTGATGCTCCAGTTGGAGAGGCTGATACGAAAACGAGCTTCCGCAGGAGAGTGGGCTGACAGAGGAGGACCCTTGGTTTGCTGTAGTTGATGTTGAATGAATAAAAAGTGATGTTTGTCCTCCCTGTTGTGAAGGTTTGAAGTTCCCGGGTGGCGACGAGCCCACCTGGTACAGGTTGCATAGAGGGATGGACCTGAGGGTTTAACATATTCTCGTTTTTTGGTTTACTAATGTGTGGTTGGCCACTCCAGGGGTAGTTATTGGAGTGGTCTCCTTTTTGGTCCTTGCTCATTTACGACTCAACTTACATTGATGCTATTGGTCTCCCTAGGGGGTGCCAGATGAATATAAACTGGCGGACCAAGTGACAGCTGGGTTTGAATCATCATTTTGTTGGTGGTGTACAGTTAATAAAAATGTGGACAGAATTAACTACATTCATTTTAATGTCCAGAAACTGGGCAATTGGACTCAACAAGGCTTCGAGGCGGTCCATGGACAATTGGCAGCTACGTCCCTGATGGCATTTCAAAATAGAATCGCGGTTGATATGTTATTGGCTGAACGGGGGGGGGTCTGTGCAATGTTTGGTGAACAGTGTTGTACTTTCATTCCCAATAACACAGCTACGGATGGGAGTCTAACTGTAGCATTGGAGGGACTTCGTACCCTTAATGGTAAGATGAAACAGCATTCTGGAGTGGACACTACTATGTGGGACTCATGGATGGATGCTTTTGGTAAATATAAGACGCTGGTTTCCTCCATCCTAGTATCAATTTCTGTTTTTGCGGCCATTCTTGTACTTTGTGGATGCTGTTGCATTCCATGTGCGCGCACGCTTGGTAGCTGTGTTATAACTGCCGCCATAGACCCTAATCAGGAAAGGGCCCAAATGTTCCCATTGCTTGATGATGGGGAAGCTGGACCTGTCTATCTATTTGAGGACTAAGATACTTTTATGTCACGTCTCTTGTGAGACGTGAAGAGAGGGAATCAAAAATTTGTCTTCTGACAAATTTTATCCCATAGCTTTGTCTTTTTATACTTTTATGTCACGTCTCTTGTGAGACGTGAAGAGAGGGAATCAAAAATTTGTCTTCTGACAAATTTTATCCCATAGCTTTGTCTTTTTATACTTTTATGTCACGTCTCTTGTGAGACGTGAAGAGAGGGAATCAAAAATTTGTCTTCTGACAAATTTTATCCCATAGCTTTGTCTTTTTATACTTTTATGTCACGTCTCTTGTGAGACGTGAAGAGAGGGAATTAAAAATTTGTCTTCTGACAAATTTTATCCTTTAGTTTTGTCTTTTATATACTTTTATGTCACGTCTCTTGTGAGACGTGAAGAGGGGGATTTGTAAGAAATTGTATTAGATATTGGTAACTTGTTTTAACAACTTCTCAACATTACCTATAAGTTGACACAACATACACACCCCCTCTTTCTCTTGGACATATGCTGGACACATAGGACATATACACGGCACCCACAATTCCCCTCCCCCATGACAATCACACAGACACACCCAACCCATGGTTGGACCTCAGGACAAAGAACTCTCAGGAACCAATGGAACGTGGACACCAGGCCTGATCAGGACTACCCAAGACCCAGATCGACCAATCGGAAGGCCGGACTCGCAGATCTACCTACTTTGCTTGTTGTCTATATAGTACTGAACATTTCTGGAAACTGGCCTCTTTCCGGACGATTCACTAGGAGTCAGACTGAAAGAGCCTTGCTGCAAGATTTTACTAAGATATCTTTACATGTAATTAAACGGCCTTATTATAAAATTATCCACCTCGTCCTATTGTCTCCTCTTGTTCTCCTGTCAACAGTAAACGTTTTACTAACATTACTCCGCGTACTTTTGTACACTGCTGCAATTCGCTGTTTGTTTGTTACCTATGCGTAGTCACTTCGCCCCCACCTCCATGATGATTACCTCAACTAGCCTGTGGACTCGGTACCGGTGCCCCCTGTATATAGCCTCGTTATTGTGTTACTTTTTATTTTAGTCTACTTGGTCAATATTTTCTTCTTCTTGAACTGCACTGTTGGTTAAGGGCTTGTAAGTCAGCATTTCACGATAAAGTCTACACTTGTTGTATTCGGCGCATGTGACAAATACAATTTGATTTGATTTGACCTACATCACTTTGTTTTGATCCGGCTTTGAAAGTGGCACCTGGCTCAGGCTCCAGAGACATCCCGGACACTCCTTCCACCGGGGTAACGCAGGACAGATAATTGAATCCCCTCCTATCACAGCTGTTAAACTCTGTAACTGTTTTAAAGTCACCATTGGCCTCATGGTAAAATCCCTGAGCAGCTTCCTTCCTCTCTGGCAACTGAGTTGGGAAGAACGCCTGTATCTTTGCAGTGACTGGGTGTATCGACACACCATCCAAAGTGTAATTCATAACTTCACCATGTTGAGATATTCAATATCTGCTTTTTATTTTTACCCATCTACCAACCCATCTGCTCTAATCTGTGAGCCATTAGAAAACCTTCCTAGTTTTTGTGGTTGAATCTGTGTTTGAAATTCACTGCTCGACTGAGGCAACTTACAGATAATTCTATGTGTGGGGTATTACAGTCATTACTGCACACAGTGAGTACATGCAACTTATGTGACTTGTTCAGCACATTTATTTAGGCTTGCCATAACAAAGAGGTTGAATACCTATTGACAAGACATTTCAGCTTTTTATTTGTAAAAAAGTAATAAATAAAAAAACAATTCCACTTTGACATTATGGGGTATTGTGGGTAGGCCAGTGACCAAACAAATCTCTGTGTAATCCATTTTAAATTCAGGCTGTACCATTTGGAAAAAGTCAAGGGGTGTGAATACTTATGAATGAAACCTTGACATGTCTTCTCCCCTCCTCCAGACCAAGGTGAAGTACCTGAAGCAGACGTCAGTGATGCTCCAGAGGGAGTTTAGAGGGGACATCCCTAACACAGTGGAGGGCCTGGTACGACTACCTGGAGTAGGACCCAAGATGGCTCACCTGGCCATGGACATCGCCTGGCACCAGGCCTGGCACGTCCACCGTATCTCCAACCGGCTGGGATGGACGAGAGGTGGGACCAAGAACCCAGAGGAGACACGCAAGGCCCTGGAAGACTGGTTACCAAGGTAACCAGACAACACCACTTCCTGTACCTCTGACCCATCAGGTCACTCGTTAACCAGTCACTGGCCAATCAGATCCCTTACAGCAGGTAAGGGAAACATTTGGCCTTGTGATTTCTGTCCGACATGATTTTGATGAAGACGGGGATGGTGATTGATGATCTTCCTCTCTCTTCCCCGACACAGGGATCTATGGAGTGAGATCAACTGGTTGCTGGTGGGGTTTGGTCAACAGGTGTGTCAATCCTCTGCTCCGTGTGTCTGAACCAGCACAGCTGTCCCTCCACCCATCAAGCCTCCCCAGCCAAGAGGCCTACAGCTGGGTCACCTCGCTCACCACACTCCCCCAAGACCTCCAGGGTTAAGCTGGAGCTTGGTTTGGGGTTACCACCCCCCTCCTCAGCCACACATGTCAAAGAGGAACCTCTGGCTACCACCCTCTCCCCTCCTCTGCTGCCCAGAAAGAGGAAGTCCAAAGCCAAAACCTTCTCTACATGATATGACAGAAGGGGGTAGAATCCCTATAGAGATATAGGGACCTGGTCCCAATTCTCTCTCCTTCCTCCCAAAGTGTACACGTGTCACTTCCCTTGACTGATGTGAAATGACTGGTACTAGAGATATGGTGGTAACTCCTACTTGCCCAGTGGTATTAATTTCTTTAGCAGGGAGACCATTTTTGGACTGAATTTCTGCAGACCCCATTTATTTTGCTAGAATTTCACAACCCCAACCCAAAATTACCTTCAAATCATTGCATTCAGATTTTTTACATCAACTAATAACCAATTCATTAAACTGAAAAACAAATGTACTCAATTGTTTTTTTCAAATGATCTCAAACACGTTTGCATATTGTCCCATACAATAATCAGCACTTAAATGTTCTGTTCCAAAAACTAATAGCGACCACTGACAGTCCTTGCAGATATACCAGAGTGCCTAAGATGTGGAATTAACAATGCGAGTGTATAACCCCGTTACTCAGTGCCACAAGTGATTGAGTTCCCTCAGGAGACTACAGGGTGGTTTGGTGACCACTGCCTTACTGGATCCAACTGACTGTCAGGGTCCTAATCTGAGTTTATGGATAGAATACACTTGATATCATTTGCACCCTTAACAGTGACCACTGAAGTGAGTTGATATTATCCATTAATATACATGCAACAACTTCAAGGATTTTCCAGAGTTACAGTTCATAAGGAAAGCAGTCGATTCAAATCAATTAGGCCCTGATCTATGGATTACATGTGACTGGGCAGGGGCACAGCCATGGGAGGGCACAGGCCCACCCACTGAGCCAGACCATCAGAATGAGGTTCCCCCCCCGCAAAAAGGCTTTACTACAGCCAGAAATACTCCTGTTTCATCAGCTGTCCAGGTGGCTGGTCTCAGACGGTCCTGCAGGTGAAGAAGCCGGATGTGGAGTTCCTGGGCTGGCAGGGTTACACGTGGTCGCGAGGCCAGTTGGAAGTACTGGGAAATTCTTTAAAAATGACACTGGATGCGGGAAATGGTAGAGAAATGATTCAATTTTCTGGCAACAGCTCTGGCAGACATTTCTGCAGTCAGCATGCCAATTGCACGCGCCCTCAACTTGACAGCTGTGGCATTGCGACAAAACTGCACATTTTAGTGGCCTTACTGTCCCCAGCACAAGGTGTACGCGTGTCATCAGCCCCACCTGTCAAGTGGCTGGATTACCTTGTCAAAATGCTCAAATTTGTGTACAATTTGAGAGCTTTCTTTGTGCGTATGGAACATTTCTGGGATCTTCTATTTCAGCTCATGAAACATGGGAACAATTTACATGGTAATATATTTGTGTTCACTATTGTTTAAGAATTCCTGCGTACTGTCCAATCAAGAGGGCTTGCTAAATCTTCTGAACCGAAACATCTGGTATTGTACCGCCGTCCAAAGTAGAGCGAGTGCTTAGTTTGACAGCTCAGCATGTCCAGGAGACTACCCAGAACACGTCCTTTCTTTCCCATTGTCAGGTCATAAACACTGCTTTTCAAAGGTACTGTTTTCACAGCACACTCTTATTCCCAGTATGTTTGCATACTAAATTCTATGAACGAGATGCGAGTCGTGTTGTCAGTAGGGCTCTAGAGTATCTGTTGGGTCGTCAATCTCATTGATTTGTGAGGCGTTTACCACCACATCTTGCCATGCCTTGTCCACACCATTCATCAGGAACTCATAACCAGGACTCAATACCTTGTAAGAAGTTTATATCATTTAGTGGTAAAAAGTCCTGACCCATTCCCTGATGAGAACCAGGCCTTCATAACTACAGGGGTCCATGTCACAGACTGAGGAACAAAAGAGATGACAACCCAAAGTTGGGTTTAAACTCAGACAACAGAGATGCTTGTTCTAGCTCCCAAGAAACAAAGAGATCTTCTGTTGAATCTGACAATTAATCGTGATGGTTGAAAAGTCGTCTCAAATCTAACTGAAGGACCTCGGCGTTACTCTGGACCCTGATCTCTCTTTTGACGAACATATCAAGACTGTTTCAAGGACAGCTTTTTTCCATCTACGTAACATTGCAAAAATCAGACATTTCCTGTCCAAAAATGATGCAGAAAAATTAATCCATGCTTTTGTTACTTCTAGGTTAGACTACTGCAATGCTCTACTTTCCGGCTAAAGCACTAAATAAACTTCAGTTAGTGCTAAATACGGCTGCTAGAATCCTGACTAGAACCAAAAAAAATGGATCATATTACTCCAGTGCTAGCCTCCCTACACTGGCTTCCTATTAAGGCAAGGGCTGATTTCAAGGTTTTACTGTTAACCTACAAAGCGTTACATGGGCTTGCTCCTACCTATCTTTCCGAGTTGGTCCTGCCGTACATACCTACACGTACGCTACGGTCACAAGACGCAGGCCTCCTAATTGTCCCTAGAATTTCTAAGCAAACAGCTGGAGGCAGGGCTTTCTCCAATAGATCTCCATTTTATGGAATGGTCTGCCTACCCATGTGAGAGACGCAGACTCGGTCTCAACCTTTAAGTCTTTACTGAAGACTCATCTCTTCAGTGGGTCATATGATTGAGTGTAGTCTGGCCCAGGAGTGTGAAGGTGAATGGAAAGGCTCTGGAGCAACGAACCGCCCTTGCTGTCTCTGCCTGGCCGGTTCCCTCTGCCTCTAACCCTATTACAGGGGCCGAGTCACTGGCGCTCTTTCATGCCGTCCCTAGGAGGGTTGAGTCACCGACGTGATCTTCCTGTCTGGGTTGGCGCCCCCCCTTGGGTTGTGCTGTGGCAGAGATCTTTGGTGGTTGAAGATATCCCTCTAGTGGTGTGGGGCAGTGCTTTGCCAAAGTGGGTGGGGTTATATCCTTCCTGTTTGGCCCTGTCCGGGGGTATCATCGGATGGGGCCACAGTGTCTCCTGACCCCTCCTGTCTCAGCCTCCAGTATTTATGCTGCAGTAGTTTGTGTCGGGGGGGCTAGGGTCAGTTTGTTATATCTGGAGTACTTATCCTGTGTGAATTTAAGTATGCTCTTTCTTTCTTTCTCTCTCGGAGGACCTGAGCCCTAGGACCATGCCTCGGACGACCTGGCATGATGACTCCTTGCTGTCCCCAGTCCACCTGGCCTTGCTGCTGCTCCAGTTTCAACTGTTCTGCTGCGGCTATGGAACCCTGACCTGTTCACCGGACGTGCTACCTGTCCCAGACATGCTGTTTTCAACTCTCTAGAGACAGCAGGAGCGGTAGAGATACTCTCAATGATCAGCTATGAAAAGCCAACTGACATTTACTCCTGAGGTGCTGCACCCTCGACAACTACTGTGATTATTATTATTATTTGACCATGCTGGTCATTTATGAACATGTTCTGTTATAACCTCCACCCGGCACAGCCAGAAGAGGACTGGCCACCCCTCATAGCCTGGTTCCTCTCTAGGTTTTGGCCTTTCTAGGGAGTTTTTCCTAGCAACCGTGCTTCTACACCTGCATTGCTTGCTGTTTGGGGTTTTAGGCTGGGTTTCTGTACAGCACTTGACATATCAGCTGATGTACGAAGGGCTATATAAATACATTTGATTTGAGTACAACATTCACACCTTTGTACAGTTGGCGACCCTGATTAACAGCACAGATGGAAACTACACCTCCAGAGAGCTGCTCCGTTTACTGTACCCCCAATCACATTGCTTAATGTACCCCAGGATGAACACCACTGCCTCATAATATTCACCTCACTGCTCATCAGTGACAAAATGCTCCAGAAAAGGGTTCTAATGAAAAACTTTATTTACAGTCCCATTGTTGTACTTCAGCACCTGAAAGACGTCTCAAGGGTTGCAGGTGTGACCTCAATGGCATCTTCTTCGGAGCAAATACATTTAATGAATCCTTTAACAAACTGACAAGCATTTAGATTAAAGGAAGACTGGCTCCCTAAATCATTTATAGTATACGAGTCACCTAGAACACAATTCATCACCAATAAGTCCAGATTTAAAGCAGCTCACCAGCTTGGAACCCCTACTTGCAAGGGAAGACGTATTCTGTCTCAGCCTGGTCACCTGTAACCGTAAGACAGGTTAGTCTCAGTAAATTAAAACAAGTTGACCAAATGTTCCTCAGAAGAGGGGAAAATAACATTTTGGGGAGGGTTAGTAGATCAACTTACTTGGCTGGTAGTAGTCATAGATCTTGACCACTGCTGGCTTTAGATTCTGTACTGGGAACTCCTGTATGATGTCCAGGGTGATGTGGAAAGGAAATAGTGATGTCAGCTGTTGGGAGAGAAACAAACATATGGGTCATTAAATGATCTAAGCAGAAGTTTCTGTATTTCAGCTTTGCTGACAGATACAGCAAAATATATTATTTTTTAAATGAAGCCCATTATATTTCAAACTGATCAATGGTTTTCACCTCACCTCTGTCAAGTACAGTAACACATGGTCATCTTTGATATCAACACGATCCACTCGACTTGAACCCCTCAGCTGTGAAGACAAGTCATTGACATTGCACGGACAAAAAACCTTGAGCCTTAAAAAAGGGACACAGATGAGGCAAGACCTCCATGGATAAAGGTCACACCACAACAACTCACCCTCCCCAAAGAGTCTGGATCTGGAGAAAACCCAGAGAGCATTTTCAAATCCACTATAATCATATTGGTGGTGAGCTCCTTTCCACGATATCTGAGAAAGATGATGGACAACTGCTTTTAATAAATCAAACGCTTGGATTGTTTTAGCCATAAAGACCAGGCTGCCGGCTAAGCATTCTGACTGATCCAAGCAGAGGTACCAACTAGAAGGTCAATAACCTATAAACAGGTATAACGAAACTAATTCATTTGGGTCAAATCCATTCTGTAAGACATGCTCCAAGATAACACCGGCAAACGAGGTGAATACAAGACAGGTCCTTCATTCTTACCGAGACTCGAGCTTCAGCGTGACTCTGGGTCTCAAAGACTTGCTGTTGCAGTCCACCTCTGGAGTCACCTGGATACTGAGCGTTGTGCTTCTGGTAGGAGTAGGGACGTTGTAGCGGAGCACCACCTGGGATAGAGAAGAGGAAGTCAGGGAAACCATCCTGTCCAAATACAAACGTTTTATGAGCCAGAAGAAACATCTTGCGCCACAGGACTGGGAGGAGAGATGTGTATTCACTGACCTGCACTGAGGCACAAGCACTGCCCTTCACTTCAACGCTGTACTTCCCTTCTGTGTCCTGCAGCGCCCTCTCCTGGTACAGAAGCTTGTTGTTTTGGTTGACAAGGAAGAGGCACCGTTCCCCACTGGGAGACCGTACCGTCACTGTGCTGGCTCCTCCTCTACTGAACACCCTGGTGGAGTAGAGAGCCAGGGCCTGGAGGGCCACCACGGTGTCCTACACATACAGACCACAGGACAATCAGTTCAAAATTAAAGACACCATTTTGAAGGGTTGATTATTTTCCTCACATTGAACAGTTGCTAAAGTGACTAAATCCCAATTCCATTCATTATGATGGTTTCTAGGCTCTGTACCAGTGGAAGTGAGCCTCACCAGGTTGGACATGAAGAACACATGACCTGTGGTCTGATACAAGTCAAAGTCACAATGTTTGTACTAGTGCAGCATTTCAGACCGCTGGTGTTTGGGAAGTATACCTGGGTGGAGGAGAAGCCTCCGTAGGCGTTCTGCTGCCTCACCAGCCACCTGACGATGCGGGAGGCGTAGCCCAGGTCAGAGGTAGACCGAGAAGAGGCACTGAGGGACGCCAGCAGAACGTAGGAGCTGATCTCCACCTCCAGGGAGGGTAAGGTCTCCGAGGAGGACTGGGACCAGTGCAGGAGACCCCCTGAGGGTTGAGGAGCACACACACCAGAATAAGAACTAGCTTATTCATCCCAATACAGACTACACGATACAAAGTTCTGACCTCCCCAATTCATTTCATGAGCAAGTTCAAATAGTATTTCTTTACAATAATTGCCAGATGGTCTGAGTGTTTGCACTTTTGGGAGTACTCCATTATCCAGGCATGCTCAATCAAGGAAAGACTGCGCTAACAGATCTTGGACCAGGATATAGCTCACCCTCTTGAAATGAGATGGTGTCGAGGTGCTGCAGAAGCCGGGCCCGTGTCTCCATGTCACCTGCCAGGGTGAAGGTGTAGGCCAGCAGAGCAGTAGCGTAGGTGTTGGACAAATCACTGGTGGAGTTCTTCAGGCAAGACAAGCTGTGGTCCACAACAGGATCCTAGAGCACAGAATGACAGCAGCACATTAAGATAAGCCAGCCTGGTCCCAGATCAGTTTGGACTGGGTTCCATTCAACTTGCTGTTCTGGGGCCTCAGGCAGTTCAAATTGTTGATTAGGGAACACTTTTTGCTGAGGAACGGGATTGTTTTTCCTTGTAAATCTTGTGCATTTTATTACATTTGTAAAGGGTATAATTTGTGTATATGCAGAAGTCCCATGCTAAAGAGGGATCAGACAACACGAACAGATCTGGGACCAGACTAGAGAGATTCAAGCTGGAGCACATTTCCTTTCTCACTTTACAGTAGCATACTGAGCCTAATATCACTAGTAACAGATCTACGCCATTCAGATCTGCTTACGTAACGCCCATTCTATGTTATGTCATAGACTACTTTCAGAGAAATGACAGTTGATATAAGACACAGATGTCATACAGGAGGCTAAATGAGTTGCCTGTAATGACGTTGTGAGGAACGGTTACATGGAGTGAAGCTACTTACTGACACGGACATGTTGAGCTCCAGCATTGAAGCAGTGATGTAAGCCGTCAGTGTGACTTCATCCGTCACTCCACCCTAGAAAACAATGTCAACACACTAACTGTATCTAGCCTGTTGAAATCAAACTATGGCTGGTCTGACGAAACAACCAGTTTATTAGCAATATAAAATACCTTCATTCTGTTGTTCAAGAGCTTCCCTAAAGCTCTGAAACAGCCATGTTTGCCTTGTTGACGTTCCAACCAAGTCTTGGATTGCTCCATCGTTGCCGGGTCAACATAGATGAAAGACTGGGCTTTGCCAAAGGATCTCAAGACAAAAGCAGTCAGCCTGAAGAAAGAACTGGATTCATTTAAAAGCCCTGACATAATATCGTCAAGCTCCAAGTCATGACATCACACGTCAACTGTCCAATCCATCGTCTCCATGCCAGAGATGCCATTTGATTGGTCAATGCTTCATTGAAACTACCAGTAGGTGAAAATCAAGCCAAGTACTCACCAGGTGTTCCCCAAGCCTTGTCCAAACGTGCTGTACGCACCATCAGCATCCTTGTAGTTCAGCTGCCGTTGGTAACCTGCCGGTGGGGTTTTAGCATGAACAGTGACCAAGCGGTTGTTCCATTCCCAGAGTTGTGCCCCAAATGGCTCCCTATATATCAGGGCTCTCCAACCCTGTTCATGGAGAGCTACCCTCCAACCAAGTTGGAATTAACCCCATTCAGCTAATTATTAGAAGGGGAGCTAGATTAGGGTTGGAGTGAAACCCTGCAGGACAGTAACAGGGTTGGAGAGTCCTGCCCTATATAAGGAATAGGGTGCTATGAGACAGTGTCTATATTCTACCATCAAATGACTTCAGTAGGAAACCATGTGTTGGGTCAGTGATGTTATGTTAAGACATTGATATTAGAGGTATGCAGCTCCATCGTTACCATGACAGCAGGGTACACCGAGGAGAAACACTTTAAAATGGTTTGGAATAGAAAACCCTCTAATTGGACAAATCCAGCCCGGTTTGTGGATTTGGTGTCTCATCAAGACAAATGTTAAGGGACTCTCCTACCACTAGTGAGGAACTTGGTAGCCTTGTCTAGGATGGCTGGCGTGAGCTGCTTTGTGTTCCTCAGGTACTCCAGGATGTAGATATTGGGGGAGAGCAGGGCCATATTCTGCTCCCCACACCCATACGGCATCTGCAACAGTCCATCCAGGTTGTTGAGGGCCCGACCCAGGATGTCCCCTACAGAGAAACAAGGGACTTCTGTTACAGACTGTCGTCTTCAGCAAACAGCAGCATCACTGGAGAAGGGTTGTCTTCCCACCACTAACTACACAGTGGTGTATTTTACCCAGAACTGAGAGGGAAATCCTAGCAGAGCCATCCACCACATTCTGGGGGAGTTGCAGTTCCACCTCCTCCGTCAGAGCTTCTCCTGTGGACACAAAGATGAGCTGAATGAAGATGATCACGTCAACCACCGTGAACATTCAACGTTGATTCATTACTGACCAGTAGGACACAGCAACCAGTTGTAGGTGTGGCTCTTCTCTGTTCCCTCAGCCTGGAGGAAGAGAGGGATTCATTTCAGAGGCAGTTACACTAGACAGTATCTGTGCAACCTAACGTTAGTTCTCCCACAGCGGTAGACTACATACCTTCACCAGCAGGCTCCGTGTGACTGTGTCAACGCGTCCTCTCTCCGGTACGTTCGCAACCCCTTTGTCACACGCAGTGTGGGACTGGACAGCCGCCGCACTAACGGACACGTTCAAAACCCCTACACACAGTACAGCGCAGGTTACACAACATCCAATACGGTGACAGTACACAACTCAGGTTGACATCCATTCTGCCATTTGAACAGTTGAATGAAGACTAACCCAGGACAGAGGGGGCCATTGTCCAACTGAAGGTCTTTCGTCCATTGGCACACAAGCACGAGGAGTCCCGGACATCACGCAAGGGTGTGAGAGTGTAGTCAGCGGAAAGAGCTGGAGTCACAGAAACCTGCCAAAGAGGAACACGTCGTAAGATAACATGGTACGCCAAAAACAATACAACTCAAGAAACCATCCTGGTGCAGTGCCGTACCACGATGCACTTGGAGAGGTAGTTAAACACAGTGGCCTTCAGCTCAAAGTGCTCTCCCCGGATGACTGAGTAGGGCAGGGTGAGCTCCAGGAAGAAGGGCTGGAAGACCGTGAGCTCCACCAGAGGAGCCAGACCGAAGCCACTGGGGGCCAGGCAGAAGACCTCAGTCTCCCAGGTGGTGATGGTGTCTGGGACTGTCAGGGGGACATCTGCTGATCCAGACTCCCTGGAATACAGAGGTCAGAGTTCAAACAGAAAGCCACCAAGTGTCCAATAGAGAAGGACTAATTTCAACACTGTTTGTTACAAATGCATTTAAGCTTTATCTAACCAGGGACACCCATTGAGGTCAACGGGTCTTTTCTAAGAGAAAGCTGGCCTACAGTTTACAGAGGTTCAGGTTCCTAATCTACACCACGACTGTTTGGATATGAGGCAAGAGCTAAGAGGGCTTTCACCAGAGGTCAGCCTCACTGTGCAGAGCACTTACCCAACTTCCACAAGGTCCCAAATCCATGTCTCAGGGAAGAATGTACGGACCGTCTGTATGGGTGGCGGAGGTGGAGCGGCAAGTCCACCAGCCACAGCCATTTCAAGTCTAGGACCTGCTGATCCAGGCCTAGCCATAGGGCTGTAAGCTACTAACACAAAACATGGCCATTATTGTCAAGTTAAAATGGACTGAATGCTGTGCTTATTCTAACAAAAGGTCATCCATAACCCAAGATTCATTAGACTTGGCAATGAGAATAAGGGTTGGTAAGGACATCTCACCATAGGAGCGATAGTACTGGTTCCCCTGGTAACTGAGGCAGGAAGGTACTCTTATATCCAGGTTAGTCGCTAGCTTCAGTCCCAGCGTCTAGAAAGAGCAGAAACAACTTATTAATAAATGTCAGTGTCATTCTATTAAGTTTAACAGTGTAAGATGAACACATTGTAACAGAACGGGGACTGATTCTTCCCAGAAAGAAAAGAGGCTTCAAGTTGAGAAAACAGGGCAGAAATATTTACCTGAAAAACTGCATAAGGATCATTTGTCATCTCAGACGGTCCATATGGGTGTGGTATTATGAATCTCCTTGGTCTAACACGTAAACATGCTACTGGATCTTCAAGCTCGTAGGGAATATAGGTCGTCTCCTTGACCGGTAACAAATCAAATATCTGGAAAGGGACAACGGAGAGGTGTGAAATTACCTCGTTCATTGGGGACCGAACAGACTGAAACGACTACTTGGGGAAATACTCCATTTTTGTTTTCCATTGCTAAACGTTTAGAATGTTGTCCCGTCAACAAGGAGGTGCTTTCCAGTTACTGAGAGTCAATAGAAAGTGGGCCTCAAGCCAGAGAATGAGTCCCATCACATTTGATAAAAGCTCCCCAAATGACCAGTGAACAGATCCACTCCATGTCTGCTGTAGTCCTGGTTGTATTCCCAGCACCACCAAAACAGTAGGTATGCTGGTACCACTGTAGTTCACTTCAGTGAGCTCCGTTACCTTGTCAGCATCCAGCCTCTTCCCTGGCTCCATGATGCCAACACTCTGGTCCACAGCACCGAGGCCACAGAGGGAACCGGGCTGGGCCGAGAGATGCAGGGTGTTCTCCTCCCCTGGGACTGCGTTGGAGGGAGAGAACTCCACCAACACCTGGCATACACATCAGATACCATTACTCCAGCTATGATACAGTCTGGAAATACTGGACACCTTTCAGAAAATAACAATGTCCGCCACGTACAGTCACTGGGGATATGAGACTCCTGCACACACCTTGTTCCTGAAGCATTTCTCAGTGGGGAAGTTCATGCTGTGGGCGATGACAGTCTCACTGGGTAGCATACTGTACACCAGGAGCTGAACCACCGGCGCCATATCTGGAACCACTGCCAACTTCAAGGTGACGTCACCCTCAGCTACTGCAACGCAAGAGCAGGTCACTGTCATCGAGCACCTTCAGAATCACATCATGAAACTCACTCACTCACCAGGACTGTCCTGCTGCACAGTAACATTGATGTGTCCATGCTGAACTATGACCCCTCTGGATAAGGCCTGGAGGGAAAGGGAACAGTTCTCAGCAACAGAGATGAGACGTTGCAACCTGGACTCATGGGGTAGACGTAACATGGTTAACAAATCCAGGACTCCAATTAGTATGATACGTTACGTTTTGTATGTATTCATTTGTGGATGTCCATCATCCATTTTATATAGGTTACACATTTGCTAAATGTAATATATATATATATATAACAAAGTCCAATTTGTAACATGAGCTAGGTTGGGTTACAGTGGTTGATTAGGAGTATTGGTGTAGTATAGGAACATCCTTTGAAAGTGTTGCTGGAGCAATGTCTGAAATGATCCTGGTCTAAAGGAGCGCAACTAGGAAATATGGTGCTGTTTGAGAGGCACCGTGGGTTTGCAGGTTGTTCCTGGTTCTACTCACCAGGTAGAGGACAGCCACAGAGCCCTTTGGGACAGTCTCCCCTACGATGACATAGCGGATGGTGATTGACACCGCCTGCCCACATGCCAGTGGTTTCTCCACCTTCTGAATAGCCAGGGAGCTGGATGGTTTACTGTCAGGGGCAGCGGGCTGGATCAGTGAGAGTAGGTGTTGCCCTCTGTTGAAATAGGGGACCCTGTATCCTGGGAACTCCACTTGTGGGGTGTCGCTCACCTGGAAAGGAACAAAAGGGAGAGTCTAACTAAAGGCCCAATCCTAAATCACCCCCTAGACCCTGTCCTATATACAGTGGGGATCTGAGAGGATGACAGGAAGCAATATGGTAACAGATCCAAATTACTTCCACCTAGCCCATCCTGGTCATAGCATGTTAGGGTCATGACCTCTGGGCAGCATTTCCCCCCACTGTCCTGGGGACCCCAAGCGGTCCGATTCAAATCTTGAGGAAGAGTTCATTATTTGACGTCAGCTGTGTGGGCAAGAAACTAAACATGCACCCCTTACGGTCTCCAGGACACTGGCATGGAGTATAAAGTCTGTCAAACCTAGAAGGAATCATACTTACTACCAAGTTAATATTCTCTTTGGGCAGACTGGTTGTGTTGACGGAGAACCTGGCAATACCACGACTGTCCGTGGTTAGGTTCTGTAGTCGTAGATACGAGGACCAGCCTTTCTCCTCAAACAGGTAGACTAACATGTCAGAGATGGGTGTGTTGTTAAAGCGAACAGCATTTATCTGAGGAAAAGGGGGGGGGGGTGTTGTATGAATGAAGTGACACTACATACGTCATCATTACCTACCACATACTGCTAGTTCAGGAAGCAGGACAAACTAGCATCCACAATGCAACAGGAACACCATTTGGACTTACCTTGCCTTCGATAATTGATCCATGCTCATAGATTTGGGGCGTGTCAACAAATGTGAATTCTCCAATCACATAGGAGAGCTCTATGCGTTTTTCCTCTGACAGTGTAATACCTGTCAAATGAAAACAGGATGGTATATTTCACAATTACCAGTACCAACACCATGCAGAAACTGAACTGCAGTGCAGCTTAAACAGAATATTAAAACAGCATTATATAAAACCCTGCTGCAGCACCAACGGTCATAAAGCTCTTTCTTCCCAACGTTGCGCCAACGCAGAGGAACCCAAACTCAGTCCTGGACCCCCCCCCCCCCCCCCCCCCCCCCCGGGTGCACCTTGTAGTTTCCTGCACTACAGCTGATTCTAATCAAAACTACACTATGAGACGGTTATTTCAGTCAGCTGTGTAGCGCTCGGGCAGAAACCACAACCCAGGGGGAACCCCAGGACAGTTAGGGAAACCCTGATCTAATGAAAAAGGCAATAGTTACGTCGCCATCAGCTGAAGTGAAATGAAGGGTTTGTATTGAGGAAATAACATGATGCATCTCATAAAGGACTTGCCTGTCCCATCCTCCTGTACTTCTGCATGGAAACTAAACACGTCTCCCAGCAATTTCTCTCCTGCATTCTTTGTGAAAATTGCCATGTTGAAGACATAAGAAGCACAGCCAGTATGGTCCATCTAGGAAAAGCAAACAAAACAGCAAAAAAAAAAGAAAGAAAAGTAAATCCCATTCAAAATGTAATATGTTTGTAAAAACAGCACTACTAGTTTTAGGGAAAGCATACAAACCTCTATTGACTCTTTGTGGCATGGAGGTGTGTAATCAGGAACTCCTTGTGGATTTCTCTCACCGATTGTTATTGGTATCACTGCATTGTCCACCAAGGGTCGGCACAACTTGACCCCTGCTTTACCAGGTACAGGCTGCCTATACGTGTATCTGATTTCAATTCACAACAAGACAAGTGTCAACTTCCTACAGCCAATTATCATATTAAAAACATGAGACCTAAAGGCTTGTACATTCCTGCAGGCTTGAAGTCACGCATTTAACACGGTCAATGAATCTGGACCTGTATTCATAGAGCCTCAGAACGGGATCCGTTTTAACTACAGATCATAATGAACAAGGTCACATGTCAGGGTGGGACCTGATCCTAGAACAGCAATCCTAATCTGAGACGCTTTATGACCGAAGAACCAGCTGCTCATGTAAATGTCACTAACAAATCTCAGGGATCGTAGCAGCAGTTTAAGACATTGAGCAGTAGCATTGTATGTCTTCAATTAGCATGGGTCATTAATGCAGACCACATGCATATTTAAGGATTTTTATATTTAAATAAGTGTATTTGAGTATCCTCAAATGCATAACAATTTCCAAGTGTATTATCAAATTCAGCTACAGTACTAGCACAGGCTGCTGCCTACAGACTTGAAATACTGGTCACTAATAATGCTTACATACCTTGCATTACTCATCTCGTATGTATATACTGTATTCTATACCTCTGACATTGACCATCTATTCTTCATTCCATTCCTTAGATGTGTGTATTAGGCATTTGTGAAATTGTTACATATTGCTGCACCCGCAACATGTACTAAACACGTGTTGTAACCAATAAAATGTCATTTACTTGTATTTTCAAAGATCCAAATCCTTACTTTGAAATGTGAAGGTAAATGAAATACTTCTAATAGTATTTCGAGCCAGGTCTGCCTCGGCATAATGACATTATTAATGACATGTAGTGGATTTACACCATCACCTTGTAACTACAGTACATTACAAGTCACCAATAGTGTTTACTCACTTTGCACACACTTTCACTTCATACTCTTCCTGAACAACGCTGATCTTGTCCGCGAGGTTCATTTGGATCTTAAACTTGGGCAAAACTACAGATAAAAAGAACAGCAGTCAACTCCAGAATGTTCCAGGGTTGTGATGCATTGATTCAACATTACCAAGCATGAAAGAGAAACTCCACCTACCATACTGTTCTACCTTGAAGTTGTGGTAGATTTTCTCTTCACCAATCCACACTACAATGGTATAGGATCCTACAGGTGCTTCAGAGTTCAGGGGGTGAGAAAGCTGCAGAATGCTGCCACTGGATGTAGTGTTGACCCACTGTCCAATCCGGTTGTGATTAACATCCTGTTGGTTCATAGGAAGGGGAACGTTCAGCAGGACACAACGTTGTGGAACGTTCACAACAGTATACAGGACAAGGAGTCAGTTCTATCTGTAACATTCATCTACTGAAGGGGGCCCAGATCACAACGCTGATAGGAAGTATTTAGCCAACTCCTACAGTAGGTGGATATGAGGACCTAGCTAGCTGGGGGAGTCATAATGCTGCAGTCTTCACACTGACAGTCAACATAGTCACACTAACAAGGATCTTACCTCAAGTTCCACAATGTTGTACTGTGAAGGGCAAAGACAAGAGATGGCGTTGTTAATGAAACATGAACCCAATGCCAAAACAGAGGAGCATAGCGGTCTACAACTATAGGAACTAGACAGGTGATTGGCTTGGTCACTTAACGTAAACATCACATGTAGCATTTGCAATTCAATCTCAGGAAGAGATGATCCCATTCATTCCAATCTGACCTATATGAATGGAAGCCCCATGTCCTGGCTGGTTGAGTGCTGTACATAATACCAGACTGCTATGTCCATCACAGTATTGTGACACTTCTGCATCTTGGTTTGAAATAGTAGAGACTGAACTAAAATACTATTGTCAATCGTATATTTTCAACTCACCAGCTGATTGACGGGGCTAAAATGGGTATCCAAGGTGACGACTCTAAAATGCACTGTAAAAAGCCAATGACAAGACGAACAATAAGAATATTAGAAGCATCATTTCAGACAACTTCCTCATAATCCCAAGGTTCCCAGATTCCCATCCTGATTCCAGTAATCTTTCACGTTTCCCTCTACAATCCTCATAAGCCACGCATGACTCGTTAGAACAGACTGGACCAGACTGGGGAAGAGCATTGCCAGCAATGATAGTGTTCTTTCCTACACAATTATTGCCTGATGCATTTCACAAATCTTCCTTCAGATTTCAGTCTGATAGTACTTCATTGTAATACGGTTACAGCCTCAAATAAACAAAGGGAACATGGTGGGGTCGTGGAAAACTGTTGATATCAAAATGGGGTCAGGGGTCCAAAAATGTCAAAGCACCGGAGTAAACCATTACAGAACATGCCAATACCTAATTGTCCTGTTTCTTAGCAACCAGACTACCGGCTGTAACATTACCCGGTTGTCCTGGGTTGTAGATTGGTTTGTCCGTTTGGATGAACGTCATGGGGCTGTAGGGTTTGATCATGACCCTTCTCTCCTCTGTGGATAGAAATGTTTCCCCTCGAACCTCCACCTTAAAGTTCTGCACTTTGTCGCTCTTCACATGAGGAGCCTGTCAGGGACGGAAACAGGGCAACACCGGTGAACTAACGGACCGATAACATAGGACATTAAAAATGTGGTGCCGTGTGGCCCAGCTGGTAAGAATTGGTAGAGGTGCCACTAGCAACTTCAAGGTAGAGCGTTTAACTCCTGCAGGGATCACATTATGCACGTCGCAAAAATATAAAATTGTCTCGATAGTATAGACAAGCATTCAATCAAAACCTGGTACAAATTGGAGCCTGAATCACAGAAAGTTCTGGTAGGCCACCACTGACATTACCCATAAAATAAGCTGGCATTGCACAAAGAACCTAAGCGATGCATCACAGCTGAGCAGTACAGTACACTCTTATTGGAATGGCTCTAGATGTCCACCAGTGCTGGGCTGACCTGAAACTGGAAACAGCGGTGAAACTCTTGGTCAGAACTCTGGTGGAGAAGTCTCTTGTTCTTGCCCGTCGGCCATCAGAGATACGGTCATGACCAGGGTCTCGTTGGGCTGCAGAAGGCTGGCACAAAGCTTGGCCTCTGAGCCTGCCTGGATCACTGCAGGAATGGCTACCATGTAAACCCTACAGAGAAAACACCGGCAACAGGAATCACTACCCAAGACAGGATACCTCCAACACAAAGCCAGGTGAAATACACAGGGGGATAAAGATCTGCAGAAAGGGTAGATGAAAAATTGCTCTAAAAGAAGATTAAAACCCAGAAGAGAGAAGCAAGTCTGATCACTAAATTCTAACTTGTGAGTGCAGATTGACTACGGTCTTGGAGTCTCTCGACAGACACAAAGCCAGTGAATGCAGGCAAAGAGTATCCATCTCCAAACCTGAAGCCCAGGAAGAACCATGACTAAAGGAGAAGAATAAACCACAGTCTGTTATGACCCAGTATTCCTACATGGAAGACCTGCCTACTGCACTGTACACAGGTTGTGTCTAGATGGGATACAGATTGTCAATAGTTCTAACCTTATAGGTGAATTCATACACAGCAGGTTGGGAGAATTAGGTTAAGGGTTGGCTAATAAAATACAATTCTACAGGGAAGGGGGTGAGAGACCAAACAATTGAATTTAAAATTCTTTCCTGGAACTGCAAACCATATCAGAAGCATCTACCCACTGACATACCACCAGACAGGGAGAAGCAACACCAAACAGGCACCAACCTAGTCTCAGACCATTTTGTACGCAAAACTGAAACACTCTAGTATAGATATATTACATTTGTGGATGTCCATCCATTTCATATGATATGTTAAAAATGTACATCTTACAAATTCCAATTTGTTGTGGCCAACATGAGCTAGGTAGCTAACATTATCTAGGCTAAACATTAGGAGATAAAGTTAATTAGCAGTTGGCTAACCTTAACCCTTTTAGCTAAGTAGTTCCAAAGTAGATGAAGTTGCTTATTACCCAAAATGTTATACGTCAGTTTTATTACACCACCCCTCCACCCTTTTGGTTTTTGCCTTAAGTAGCTGTCAGTCTCCTGTAAAAATACAAACTTACCATTTCATACAGATTTCAGTCTGGCAGATATACTTTTACTATGTTACGTACAGTCCATGAGACAAGGCTGCAGACACAGGTCGGTAAAAAGGCTCAATTGCATGTAGGTTAGTGTTACTTCTAGACCGAGTTACAATATATCGGGCTAGAAACTAGCGTGCACTAGGAGAAAGTATTCTGTTGTAAGACCAGATGCAAGTTTGTTTTTTTTAACTGTTGTTTTGGGTATATGATTGCAACACAAGTTGCTATAGCACCTGTGACCTAGGCATACTCACCGCAGCGGGTTGTTCGTGGACTCAGTCGAACGTAAATCTCCCCCGTCGGTCATGTCCCTATAAATATCCTTAGTTACGGACTTTTTTTCTCTAATTACTAAGCGCTCGCACCTGCTGGATATTCAGGGAGTTCGATTAGACTGAACGGCCATTTCAAATGCGCGATCATATTGTCAACAAGGCAGCATGGTGCGTTAAGTAATTCAGGAACATAGGTCTACAACATGTTTTCTATCCGTCAAATGTTTGCATTTTAAACATTGGGAAGGCAGCTGAAGCACATATGTTTTTTTTTTTTATCAAGACCAAACACTTTTAGGCCTATGCATATGGAAAATTCGATCCTAAATCATTACTGTAAGAAATTGTATTAGATATTGGTAACTTGTTTTAACAACTTCTCAACATTACCTATAAGTTGACACAACATACACACCCCCTCTTTCTCTTGGACATATGCTGGACACATAGGACATATACACGGCACCACAATTCCCCTCCCCCATGACAATCACACAGACACACCCAACCCATGGTTGGACCTCAGGACAAAGAACTCTCAGGAACCAATGGAACGTGGACACCAGGCTGATCAGGACTACCCAAGACCCAGATCGACCAATCGGAAGGCCGGACTCGCAGATCTACCTACTTTGCTTGTTGTCTATATAGTACTGAACATTTCTGGCAACTGGCCTCTTTCCGGACGATTCACTAGGAGTCAGACTGAAAGAGCCTTGCTGCAAGATTTTACTAAGATATCTTTACATGTAATAAACGGCCTTATTATAAAATTATCCACCTCGTCCTATTGTCTCCTCTTGTTCTCCTGTCAACAGTAAACGTTTTACTAACAAACTTGGAAGCAGAGGATGGTCAAAACATATTTGTATTCGGCCCAATAGAAAATCCATCGGACAAGGAGACGAGAGGGAGAAATTATCCAGAGGAGAGGTGACCTTGAGGGAGAATCGCGATTCAACCCACCACAGGAAACTGATCAAAGAGCTCGAAACTAAAGAGGTGAGCAGATGCCCGTTTAACCAAAATCTGTATATTGTATTATAGCCAATATCTAAATTCAATGATCAGGAGTACTGTGGTGAGTGTGAATTCTTGCTAAATTTATGTGGAATTGTTTAGAATTTAAGGCATTGTGTACAGATATCTAAGTATTAATAGGTCAAAGACTTATTCACATAGTCTGGCACTACGCGTATGCTGATCGAGTAGGTGTACAGTGAAGAATAAGCTTTATAAACGATTCACATAGTCGGCCATATTTGACAGTCGATCAGGTAGGGGTTACCGTGAAGAATCCATAATTAAAAGATGGGATCCAAATAGCCGGGCAGTAGTTAGATTGGCAAATCAGCTAGTGGTTACCGTGAAGACCCATAAAAAAAAAAAAAAAAAAAAAAAAAAAAAAATATATAACGATTCACACAGTCGGGCCATATTTGACAGTCGATCAGATAGGGGTACCGTGAAGAATCCATACGTTTTCAAATAGTCGTGCAGTAGCTATACTTAGCTAGGTGTTACGTGAGAAATCTAATGTGTTTCAAATAGTCGTGCAGTAGCTATACTTAGCTAGGTGTTACGTGAGAAATCTAATGTGATATTGCATGTGTAAGTTGTGTTGTAATTGTATGTGTAAGTTGTGTTGTCGCAATGTGGGGGATTGAACGTTCCACGAGACCAATTGCTACATAACTACCATATGCTAGTTGAGGCTGTGATAAATGACCGCCGTGTCGATTGTGTATATATTGCTGTGAAGCAACTATTTTCTGCTGATGAGTTGACCGGATTTTTCCCTCTCCTGCTGTGATAAATCTCTAAGGGTTAGAATCAATTTGAGAATTATTATAGAAGCGCGTGAATTACTAGTATATTGTCCCCAAAGGAAATTTCTGAAATGTTTTGGCAAGTATTTAATTAATCGGAAAAAGTTCAAATTAATCGGAAAAGTTAATAGAAATAATATCTTTCGAATTATATATCATATAATTGCCATTCCAATTATATCAGGAGCGCCTGAATTACTAGTATATTGTCCCCAAAGGACACTTCTGAAATATTTTGCCAAAGTATTTAATTAATAATTAGCGAAAAGCAATAATATCTTTTATTAAAAGTACCTAAAACTGTCATTCCAATTATAACAGGAGCGCGTGAATATATTCGTATATTGTTTCAAAGAGATATAGCTGAAATATTGTTGGAAAACGAAAATAATTCATCGAATACACGGCAATAAAATCCTTTGTCCACGCGAGTCGGACACGAGACTGGGGGAGGTTAGGGGAAGAAAAAACCCATCGCTGGTCGATCAGTAACGGGCTAAAGTATACAAAAGATAATAATAGACCCAGACATAGCTTAACGACAAAATGACCACGACTATCGTCCCCAAACACAAATTCAACGAATATTTAGATCAGAGAATGAAAGACAGAGCAGGCGGGAAATTACACTACAAACCGTAAAAGATTTGGGAGGAAGTGAGGCTGAGATGGACTCAAACAGGTTCCTTAGTGGAGTCGCCCCATCAAAAGGGCAACTCCTCATTATGGAGAAAGAATTGGAGGAAGCAGTGAAGCAAGGGATAGAATGTGAAGTTGATAAGAATAAGAGTCACTTATTTAAAAAAGAAGGGACAAAGCAAAGGGAAAAGGCACAGGCTGAGATGAGAATAGGTTTATGGGCAATTGAGGAAATTAGGAAAGCTCTCCCTTACCGGAAACCTGATACGATGGGAGTGGTCACTGGAGCACCAACTGACACCAAAGAGGGCGAGCCCCAACAATAATGACGCCCCACCTACCACCACAGCAGCCCCATCGGCCCACACCCATCTCAGGGGCACTGTGGGGTTAATGGCAATTCCCCAGGCTCAGTTCAACTCCCATGTGCATCACACAATTACCCAATACAATAAGGAAAAGGGAGGGGCGAAACACAAATCCAGTCCCTACAGGTACCACTTTTGAAACTACATTGAAAGAGGCCCAGAAAGGAGAGAAACCCAAGAAACAGATGGTGGCTGAAGACCAACAAGAAATCTCACAAATCATTGAAAAAACTGTTTCCCGAAGATACAGCAACAACAACACACATTCTCCCAGCAGGGACCACCTATACACCCACCAGGAGCAGCCATTCCAACTGCCGTATGCCTACCGCTTCAGCCATACC